>NC_051389.1:43723845-43736345 GCF_015228065.2 Penaeus monodon
CTTTCCATCCTTTAGTCCCTCTTCCAGTTTATTCCAAACTGAACTACTTCTGAAAAAGAAAAAGACACCAGATACAATATCTTGTGATTGAGGACTTTTCTGTGGGCATCCTTCACTTCAGTACGTGACTTGGTTAGATATTAGGAGAGTAAATATCGAGAAACTATAAATAAATAAACACTTGAACACATACTGTGGTAGAGATTTTAATAGCTGAGTGCAATTTTGGCTAACAGGAGGCAATGCAAAGCAGATGTGTGGTAGAAGAGTTTCTAACATTTCTATTGGCACACTCTTCCCCTCTCCATTTTTGCTTAACACCTGGATTATCAGATCCAAGATTCTTGGTAGAGGAATGTATTTTGTCCACAGATCTTGCTGAAGTAAACCCTGAAATAGATTTAATATCAAATACATTCTGAAAATTGCTTTACAGTTAATTCAGATCTTGACTTAACGCAAACTAAGAGTTTGCAGAATAACTTGGTAAAAATTGGAAAAAGAGAAAGATGGAGATCATACTGTCATATGTCACACTTGCTAATATAACTAAGTATAATGAACATAAGTATCTTTAGTTGGCAATATTTAATACAGTACACCCTACCTGCAATAGGTTCCTGTCTAGACTATGGTTCTCCATCCTCATGTGAAGAAGCAACATATCCACTTACACAGACTTAATCCTGGGGAGGAAATTGGCAGTATGAGAGAAAGTGAATTCGAAAAGTTAAAATAAATAATACTTTCTCAAATTATCAAACAGAAAGAAATACAAACTGACAAGAACTCATAACTTATATTATGATATCGTGGTATACACCTGAAGAGCAATGTATAAGAGTACCCTAAATTCTGATGAGAAATTAAATCTTGCTCATGACAAATATTAGAAGGATATGAGTAACAAATAGATCATTAAAGTATAACTTGTTCCCTGTTAACTAGTAGCTGTAACCTATTTTCGTTAACACTGCTGTTCAATGGCAGTAAACATTCACTTCCCATTCACAAGTTCAAAGGTAAATATCTCCATCAATTCACTCACACTAAGCTCTACTTCATGCCTTAATGTACTTACAATCAATATCTCAAACTCTGAGCTATTTTGCCAATATATATATTTCTTTCCTACTTGAAGTGATGGACTCCGGGTAATGCCTTCATCGTCAGAGCTCACTCGGCGCTATGACAACCATCTACACATAAAAATAACAGACCCTCGTCTACCCAGGGACTTTCAACTCACAAAGCTACACAGATACAGACATTATTTACACTTAATTACACTTATTTACACCTATTTACTACACACAGCAGAGTTTTGACGTTCCGCTCTTGGCTCGTGTTGTTGTTCCGTTTTCTTTCATCCCGGCGAGTTTTTTTTAAGCGGTAACTGCATCATTTTTATTATTGAAAGTAATAGTTTCAAAAATAGATGTTACTTCATTGCCTTGCAAATTCATACAGAAATTGGAATATGGAATATGTTGAATTAATTCTGGAGTGATCAGGGATTTAAGATTTATTATAGCATCTAATATTCCCGGCGTTTTATTTACCTTATAATAACATTTCCCTTAGGTGAGAATGACCAAGATAGCTTCACATATTTTCAGACTTGGTCTAGTACAATCGTCTATAGATTCATAAAATACTTAGTTGTGCAGTCTGACTGATTAATTTAAAACCTTTACTTTCTGTCACTGCAGCACCAATGCCTTGATATTCAAATATCAGATTATCAATGATATTTATAGCTCTATCTTTCTCCTGAGAGCTCTTCTGAAGATTTTAAATTGCTTCTTCCTTAATTTTGTATATCAAAGGTATATCTATTTTCTAATTTTCAATTTCCAAATGTTTATTTGTTTAAGCAGAAAATTGAATTTCCCGCGAGAAGCGTCACCTAATGATAGAGTTACTACTTAGTCTTATAGTTTAATATATTTCAATATTCTTTTGTCGTATTCTTAATACCAAGTAACCATATCAGTGATTTTTTGGTATTTTTAAAATTTTTTATTTTACATTCGAATAAAGTGTATCTGCATGAATTTACTTTAATATACTTCTAAACAAATTAAAGACATCATTGTTGATCGTACTGGACCAATAGAAAGACGGCTTACATCATAGGTAGCACTTATGTAGATAATTCTTATTCATTAATTTTGTCTATGAAATTTAAAATTTTATACTTATTTATAAAAAAATATAATAAAGTATAATTGATGAAAGTTTTTCAGTTCACAAAAACGTGTATACTTGAAATCGGATAATGTTTTTACAAGCAACATCCATACCATGAGCCGGATATAACAGAGTGTGAGGAGGATCTCTTGGCTACACGAATTGAAAACAAATTTGAAAGAATATGTTAATATGATCAATTATTTGACTACCTAGTGGCTTATTTTCGACGTTGAGCGCCTTTAGACCATTAAAGGTAAGAATATAAAAGTGTCTTGTCCTTGTTTACAATCATTAAGGAACATAAACCTTAGTATTAACAGTCCCATAGACTAAAATTTTCGTGGAATTTTGATAAGCTATAACTATTGCTCTGGAAACATAGATATAAAATTTGTAATGTTAGTTTTCAGATACAGATTATCGGCTTATTTGAATGGATTAGGACTTGATAAAAGGTCTGTTAAGTGATTTTGATTAAGCTGAGTATCATCCTATCGTGGTAAAACTAATACTGCTGGTTTAATTGTTTCATTTCCTTAGTCAGTCATGGTAGACTTACTATCTACTCTTTATTGGATAGTATTTACACATCTATATATGTTCGAAGCCTAAGAAAAAATTAACTTAATCATTAAGAAACCTTACAGATGTTTTGTAGTCATTTTGTAGTAAATATTTTGCTAGGAAATTCATACAAGCCATATATTTGTCTGGACTCTGACACTTCCAAGTATTAATATTGATCCTAGAATAATTAGTTGAGGGCACAGTGATAGCATGTCCATTTTATAAGAGATGAACACAAAAAACAACAACAGTAAAATTGTATGAGGAAATAGGGCAGCAGGCAGCAGTTCACATTCATGTTCAGGAAGTGTTCAAATGAATCATGAGAAATAACAAATACTTTACCGGAAAATTGTTAGTTAGATGAAGATAGTAAAATGATTAGGCCTACCCAAACATGTTAGAATATGGCTGGGTAGTTAGAAGTTTATAGCAATTTGTTTATGATGATAAGACTTACCTTCACTGATAATGATGTGAAACCATCAGCTGCAAATAAAGCTACAGTTAAGCTCACTTTCATAGTGTGGATGAAGTATTAAGCCATAAGAATAATACAAGATAATTGTAATAAGTATTACTAGAGATATTATGGTGAAAAATTGCCCATTGTATTTATTAGGATAATATTCATTGTAATGTTGTTTGTATTTTTTATGTATGCACTTAGAGACATATAATATATATATGTAAATCTATGAATTATTAGTATGTTGTGAGTACTTGTTAATTTTTTTTCTTTTTTCAGATGGCATCAACGATGGAAAGTTTGACTGCTGAGATCTTACAAGGTATGGGTGTTGGATCACTTGCTGAAGTGGCAGCAACCTTACCAAGTGCTCTTACAACAGGTGCGTGACATGAATTATGGTTCAGGTAAAGTGCAGTTGAATAAAGCTTCTTTTTTTCTGTCCTTTTTTTTTTTTTCTTTTCTTTTCTTTCATTATAATTATTTTTATTATTATTATTATTATTATTATTATTATTATTATTATTATTATTATTATTATTATTATTATTATTATTATTATTATTATTATTATTAAAAAAGGCTTATTCTTAACAAATGTATAAAGTGTTCAGGAAGAAATCCTGAATATTAAAAGATGAACTAAATGGACATACTTTTATTTTTTCAGATGTAAACATCAGTGCTGCTGAAATGGAGCTCAAAGCTGGCCGGATAGAGGAAGCCTTTCACCAGCTGTCTCTCACACACTCAACTCTCCTTCACCACCGAATGACACAGCGACTTCATAAGCCAAAGTTAGTCTAACTAAAGTCTTGGTATTGGTGTAAATATTTTTCCATCAGGTGCTCCTTGGGTGTATATATATTATGTGCCTTTTTGCATATTGTTTAATATTGAATTGCTTTTGTTGGTATTTTTTATATTTTTTTATGATAGTATATAATATATGTGTGTGTTTCAATTCTGCAAGTAAGGAATATACATAGAATTATAAACTTAGCTAAAATGTTTTCCTGTGTATCTTTTGGATGAGAATGTTCATATATTTGACTGTTACATATATTCCAGTTATAAACTTTTTCAATTTAGTAATATTCATGTAAAATGCATTGGATTATTCTTCCTGCTTAGATTTTATTAAGTGTGTTTTAAGAAATAGCATTTTTATCCCTAGTAAAAACAAGACAGATGATGAAGGATACGATAGCGATTTGAACTCTATCTCTATTGACAATGAAAAGATAACATTAGCCACCACTAAGAAAGAAGGTACAATTGATTTACTACAAAAACTCCCCTCAGGTGAGTTCTCCCAGCTGTGTGATAATTTAGAGTATGTTTTAAGTAGCACTTTTGTTCAAACCATTTTCTTCATATTTTAACCCTGTGATTTTAGTTTATCAGTTATATTTACTTATAGATGGCTCCAGAAGTACTTGGTTATGAAAAAGTCAATTACTAGACCTATTTAATTTTTCTTCTATTGCTATTTTGTAATGATGAAAATTTAATTACCATAATAGTAATAGCAGTATCGATATTAGTAGTATTAGAAAAAAGAGGAACCCGAAGACTCAGTGAAAGGAATAATTAGGTCAGCTTACATAGGCCTATCAATTGACTCCTTGGTGGCTGAACACATGTGAAGCCATCTATGTCAAAAGACAATTCACAAAACAAAACTACAATGGACATTACATAATCCCTGCAGCATTGGATTTTTTTTTTTATAACATGATACTTGTTGCTTATGTATGAATATAGTATTTAAGGTCTTTTTATCCAAATTTGTGTTGCATTGAAATTATTGATAAAGTTGCTGTTGTATTCCTGTATTCATATCTATAGTTAGGTTCTTGTGATAATAGATATGTAGTTTAAGTTGTTTAGGAATAATTTTGAATGTGTTCATATATATGTGTAATTATAGTTTTTTTTTTTTTTTGTGTGTGTGTGTGTGTGTGTGTGTGTGTGTGTGTGTGTGTGTGTGTGTGTGTGTGTGTGTGTGTGTGTGTGTGTGTGTGTGTATGTGTATGTGTGTGTGTGTGTGTGTGTGTGTGTGTGTGTGTGTGTGTGTGTGTGTGTGTGTGTGTGTGTGTGTGTGTGTGTGTGTGATTTATATATATGTATATATATAAATATAAGATATATATATGTATATATAAATATAAAATATATGTGTGTGTATATATATACACACATATATACATATGTACATATACATATATGTGTGTGTGTGTTTTTCTTTTTCTTTTTTGCATCCTTGTTAGCAGGCTAAAATTGTCAAAAAAAAAACAAAAAAAAAACCTGTATGGTCTTTGTTTTACCATTTTGTGTGTTCATCTATTATAAAGTCCTTACCTTTTTTTCTTTTAGACTGGACCATAGTACAAATAACTTCAGCCAACGTGGGAGAGTGCAATCTTCGAAAAATAGGCGATCATCCTCCAACACCTCGGTTATACATATCCCGCTGCACCTGTGGTCCACAGCCAACAGTTGCCATACAGGTACTTTCCAATTGAAATGAAAGAATGAAGATGAAACAGATCTATGAATATTGAGAAAGAAATGGGATCTTATGATTGATGATAGTAATTTATTACTTCTGGGTGTGTTGTAGGTCTGTCTTGATATGTAGAGAATTTCTGACTCGCCAGGGACATATATGTCATGTCATCACTATTGCAGTTAATTCACAGTCTCTTGTCTTTCTAGCATATGTACTTTGCATCATGATGACTGAATGTTTTTGTGAGAGTTTAGGTTTGGAAAATAGCACTAAGACCTCGTATTATTTTATGTGTCTTTATCATATCCACAGGTCAAGACTTTATTTTATTTATATAGTTTAAAAACAATTTTGCTGGCTCCCTCACATTTCACATGCACCCATGTTTGTGAAGCTGCTTAGTCTTAGGTGGCCTGGAGCCATTGGGTTAACATTTAGGAAATATGGTTTAAGATTGGCTTAAATTGGAATACTATTTAGAGAAGAGGAAGATATGTTTAAAATTGAGTTAATAACGAATTGGAAGAGTGACATAACTTGTTTACTCCAAAAGACAGTGGCAGCTCCAAAAGACAAGGGTGTACGAGGGATCTTAGAGGAGGTTGAGCTTATTAAAGAGGAGAATAAACTCATTAACCGCGACTTCAGAAAGCAGGTACAGAAGTATCATGCCAAGCGGGAAGAGCTGAACAACAGGTTAAAGGTAGGATGTTTTGCTCAACTTTTAACCCATCTATTTTATCTAGTTTGATTATTCATTCAAAGAGAATGAAGTCATATAAAATTTTGATTATTGTAATTTATTAATAGATAATAACAGAGAGAGAAAAGAATCACTGAAGTAAAGGTACTTTGAATTGAGTTTGAATTTGAAATTAGGACTACTGATGAAATAAAATCTAAAGGAAAATGATACAAAGGAAATAGGGTTTGAAACAAAACTTCTATTTGAGAAAAAATACAGTTAGATGCCTTTATGTTCAACAGTGCGTTGTAAAGACTATGGAAGTAGCTTGGCTGAAACACTGGTGTTGCTTATTACCTGGAGGACTAGAGCCCAGAGATCAACAGGTACTGAAGGAAACCACACATCGTATTCTAAGTAACTACAAGGGCTGTCTAACAGAAAATCAGCAGCTCTTATTGCAGGTGAGAGGTTGAAATTGAGAAAAGATACATGTGCCTAATGCATACACATACCATGATGGCATCATTTGACCTATCTTAAAATGTGTATTATAGAAGAAAAATTGATCAACATATGCATTAACTAGGATATGTTTACATTCAAAACTGAAGTATTCTTTAAAAGATAAAGCAGAAATATAGGGCAGGTCGTATTTTTACGCAGTTTCAGTTAATTTATTGATATCACTGACAACAGTATTACATCCACAGTACATGATAAGCTGCCCAACACCATCAGAGAAAGCAGGGAGCATTGAAAGTGGCTCAGGAACAAGCCTGAGAGCTGGCATTGCTGGCATTCTGGGAGAGTCAGTCAGGAGTCAGAATGTGAAGAATTTGTATGCAGCCATCCACAGCGAGGAGGCATCACTGGAGCAGTTACGTAAAGCTCCTAGAAACCCGGTTATACTTATCATTGACAAGGTATTATCAGTAAAAGGTGTATATATAATTTCTCTCTCTCTCTCTCTCTCTCTCTCTCTCTCTCTCTCTCTCTCTCTCTCCTCTCCCCCCTCCCTCCCTCCCTCCCTCCCTCCCTCCCTCCCTCCCTCCCTCCCTCCCTCCCTCCCCTCCCTCTTTCCCTCCTTCCCTCCTTCCCTCCCTCCCACCCACTCCCCTCTCCTTTTTTTGTAGCTTAGTCACATAGAATTATTTTTATATTATATTAGATGAGATGTTGAAGGAATGTTAATCTCATTGCAGAGTGTTGTTACATTACCTTGGGAGATGATGTGGGTGATGCATGACCAGCCAGTGACAAGGATGCCCAGTCTGCGGATGCTGGTTCTTTTATATCAGGTATGTTTTGCATTTTTAATTTGTTGCAGAAGTGGAAAAAGAAGACAAGGGAAAAGTTAGGTGAAGTGGAGGGGCCCAAGGGCAGGAAGCAGGAAAAAATAGGAAGAAGGAGACTAATTAAAGAAAAATGTGACAAGGGAAGGGCCAATTTCTAAAAATAGTACTTCTGATGATGTGTTTTTCAACAGTCATAAGGCATGGAGTTCTCCATGCATTTTATTTTGCTTACATCTTTTTTTTTCAAGATTGGAATGATAATTTACTGTTTTTGTTTCTTAACTATGTTGTATTGTGTTTTATGTATAATTTATTAATTTTGATCTCTTAAGTTACTTCTTTGTAGTTAACAAGAATATTTTGTGCCAACTGGATTGATTAAATTTGCAGTTAAGACATTTTTTTTATTTGAAATGATGGAAACTGTCACTTGAAAGTGGATCATTTGATTTCTTGAAATTAGGATAAATGCATTGTTGAGAAATAATATACAACTTAGGTATAGGTCTATGATGCTGCATTACCCATGCTCTAGTTTTTTTCATAAACAATTCACAATATTATATTTGATAACCATACAATCTATTTCAGTTCTCATAGTTCCTTGTGTTTATGTTTTATTTATCATTTAATTTTTTTTTATTCATTGCTTATTAATTAACAACCACTTATTTTTGTGTTTTCATGTAATCTCTTTGTCATCCTTCCCAGCATCACTCTTGTCGAGCCAATAGTGTCCTTGTCCAAGGAGTAGATTCAAGTAAGGGTTTCTTCTTAGTTGACCCTGACAGTAACCTACCCAGTACTCAGGAACGCGTCAAGGGTCCTCTAGCAGAGACAGGTTGGCAAGGTATCACTGCTCGAAGACCAACACATAATGAGTTCAGGGAAGCTATATCAGCAAATGATTTGTTTGTGTAAGTTGCCTGGGGAAAGTAGTATTGAATGTCTTACTTTTTGGTCCTCAAAATTGTGTATTGGGAGGAAAATGTGAAACAGATATTATATGATTATTTTGGTATATTCTCTTAATTAGTTAAATTTTGTTCTGTTTTTTCTCAGGGTAACACATTGATCATTAATATGAATTTAAAAAGTGTTACAGCTTCAGAAATATATTTTATAATCTTGAATCTTAAAATCTGTGTATTAGTTCCATTTGTTCCATAAGAAGTTCAAGAACTATTTACTTTTTAAGATTATAGGTATGAAAAATATTTACAGTTATATATTGTGCACTTTGAAGGTATTTTATATATGTAATTTTGAATATATATATATATATATATATATATATATATATATATATATTTATATATATATATATATATATATATATATATATATGCAACTTATGTATATACACTTTCTTTCCTTATGAACAGGTATATTGGTCATGGATCAGGGAGTCAATACTTGCCAGGGGAACTAGTTGAGAGGTCTGAGTGTCGAGCCCTTGCTCTGCTCTATGGATGTTCCTCAGTCAGGCTAGCTCCAAGGGGTCGTATACCTGACCCTTGGGGTGTTGTCCTGAATTACCTCATTGCTTATTGGTGAGTATTTTATGTGGTTGGTGGCAGAGTGTAAAATTGTGTGTATTGATAACATGTTTATATTATAAATGCTTTAATGGAATATTAAACACTAAATGTATAATGGGAGATCTTATGAAAAAAAAAATCAAATGTGGTAAAATATCTTTGCATATCACAGTACAGTATATCATGGTGAATACATATATCCTTAATTTATTGTCTAGGGCTAATGGATTAAAGGAGAAAATGCCTGGTATATACCATGATATTTAAACCTCAGATAGCTTACAAAGAGGTGAAAAATGAATATGTAGACATGAATATAAAATGTAAAGAAATTTAGATAAATATCAGGTACAATATACAAGGCATATACACACATTGTAACACTATTTTAGGCAGGATAATTATAAAGATATGGCAGGGCATGTTCTAACAATACTTCATCTTATATAAAAACACATTACTAGATTATCATAAATGTTTTCAGTCCATGTGTTGTTGGAATGCTGTGGGATGTGACAGACAAAGACACAGACAACCTGACTCTGGAGATGTTACGAGCCCTTCAAGGCATTAATGGCGTCCCAGGATCCCCGCTTGCAAACCCTCCCTCAGACATCCCACTGTTGGTTGCTCGATCGCGGTCCATTTGCCGCTGGTACCTCACTGCTGCGGCACTCACAGTGTATGGGCTACCTCTCCACGTGGTCAACAGTAACAATGAATAATATTATTTTTACTTATTGATTTTATTATGTATTTTGAAATGAATATCTTTTGAAAGATACTATGGTCATCTTTTTTTCACATTTTCAGGAATTTACAGCAGGAATGTGAATTTGTAAATATTTACATGTATTTTTGTATTCTTGTTTTTTTCTCTCTCTTCTCTTTACTATCATAAATCCCCTACTAAAGAGGAACACAAGTTTTTGTGCCAGAAGTATGTACAAATTTTAATTATCGAGACTGATCTTATAGTCATGTTAACAAATTATTACTGAAAAATCACTATATAAATATATATTTTAGAAACAGTATGAAGTAAATTTTATATAGTTTTATCTTGTATGGAAGGAAAATAGTTTTTTTTTTCTTTCTTTCTTTCTTTCTTTTTTTTTACTATTAAAGGAAGCTCCTTTCAGATCATTTATACCATAATAATGATTCATAAGCTATCTAGTGATAATTTTATGTCTTGATTGTATATTGAATGATATGTAAGATTGTGAAAAAATTTCTCCTTCTTAGAGAAAAATAAAATGAGAAAGCCATTCCAACACCAAAAAGTGAAATTCAATATATTAAGTTGATATGTTGTATTATTGGTTTATACTGTATTCTTATAGGTTTGCAGAAAATGTGTAGTATAACAGGAGGAACTAATTTATTATGATTTCGGAGTAAGTATGTACTTTTTTAATCGGATTTGAAATAATTTTATCTTTCTGTGTTGTTAAGCACCTACACGAATGTTCAGTTAAGTACACTAGAAAAGGTTGGTGATTTTATATCGTTAAAAGAAACACATTTTGTACATTTCTTTCCTTTGAAAATAAAATATTTAATGAATGATATTATTTGCATCTTGATTTCCAAATCACTCAAAAATGTTCTGTATATTGATAATGAAATGTAATAAATATATTCATTGAGGCACAGCCTCACTTGTTAAGCAACTTGTGCCATTATTCTCAAGTATTTTTTATACCACATTATCACAACTCTGCATGAAAAATGCTGCAAGATATAGCTAAGATAATTACTGCTGCAGCAGTTTTTGTGGTACAACGCAATTTACATTATAATAATTAAATATGGGTTAACAAAGGAGATACATTACTAAATATTGTTTTGTAATTTATTGTCCTGTGATATATATTTTGATAATGAGCTAAAATTCATGATTGTCCATTAAGTCATCATCATGGCCATCCACCTCTTCATAATCCCTCTCTAACTGGGCCATGTTCTCGCGGGCCTCAGAAAGTTCTGCTTCCTCAAGACCCTCACCAGCGTACCAGTGGACAAAGGCTCGCTTGCTGTACATGAGATCAAATTTGAGATTTACGCGTGCCCATGCCTCCCTGAAGGCAGTTGTGTTAGCTAACATGCACACGGCTCTGTTTGTCTTTGCCAAGTCTCCTCCTGGAACTACAGTTGGGGGGCCAGAATTGATTCCCAATTTAAATCCAGTTGGACACCACTCAACAAACTGGACGGTCTTCTTGACTCGAATAGCAGCAATGGCCCTCTGGACGTCATTAGGTATTACATCACCACGATACAGCAGACAGCATGACATGTATTTGCCATTGCTGGGGTCACAAGTAGCCATTTGTGTGGAAGAATCAAAACAGGAATTTGTCATGTCTGCTACAGACTGTTGTTCATGGTTTGCATTGTCAGCTGATATAACAGGTGCATATGTAACTATTGGGAAGTGAAGACGTGGCAGTGGCACAAGATTAGTTTTAAAATCCCTAAGATCAACATTAAGATCTCCATCAAAGCGAAGGGAAGCAGTTGATGCCGACACCACCTGTGCAACATGATGATTTAGGTTATTGTAATTTGGACGACCAACGTGTAGTTTGTTGATGCACAGGTTGTAAGTAGCTTCATTGTCAAACACAAAGACACAGTGGTCATATTCCATAGTGGTAGAGGCATGCAACACAGCATTGTAGGGCTCAACAACAGCTGTGGACATACGGGGTGAGGGGAAAACTGAAAACCTTAGCATACTGGGACTTGTGAACTCTTCCATCACTTTCTCTAATAACAGCGACATGAATCCTGACCCAGTGCCTCCGCCAAACGAATGAAAGAACATAAAACCCTGAAAGAAAGGAAATTCTGTTACATTTTATTTTCATCAGTAAGAAAAAAAACATGAAAAAATATAATAGTGTCTAAATATCTACCTATCTATCTATATATAAATATTTACAAAAACTATAAAATACCATGTAAATTAGAAAAAAAATATGAACAAGCACAGAAAACGGCAAGACAATGCAATGGTTAAACAATGACTTATTACAAAATGAGAGTTTAGGGCTGTAGCCTCTGGTAAGAATAAAGAATTACAGACTAATAATAACCTACGCGAACTTAATGTTCATTAACATTCCAAATTAATGACAAGACTGTTTACTAGAGTTTTATATAATTTCGAAAAGGAAATTTCCTTTGCTCCAATAAACCTTTTGAAATGCTCTTGAAAAAA
>NC_051389.1:43751194-43771389 GCF_015228065.2 Penaeus monodon
GGGCACAGGATTGGAACATGAGTTACTCGTCCTGCCTACACCCCAGCAGGTACCAACTCACCATGAAGCTTGTGGGGTAAAGCCCTCGGGAATCCCACAGGCGGATAGGCGGTACCACGGCCTGCCAACCTCCTTTATTAGGGGCTGTGTCGGCGGGGGTGGTAGAGGTGGCGTGCACCCAGAGTAACCACCCAAGGCTTAATCTTAGGTGTGCTTTCCTGGTAGGCGCTTGGAACATCCAGTCCTTGCGGCAGGATGAGCGGTTACCTCTGCTATCGGGGGAATTGGAGTTGAGGTGGCTGCCCTCTCAGAGGTGAGAAGACCTGGTAGCAGCACTATCTAAATATATGTATATCTAAATATATGTATATGTATATATGTATATATATGTATATATATATGTGTGTGTGTATATATATATATATATATTCTCTATCTACTATGTGTTAGATATATATATATTATATATATATATAGATATATATATATATATATATATATATATATATATATCTAATATATATCTATATATATTAGATATGTATATACTAATTATATATACTTATATATAATTATACTTATATATATATATACTTATATATATTTTAAAAATATACTGTTTATATATATATTACCTTAATATATATATATATAGTACTTATTATTATATATATATATATATATATATAATTATATATATATATATATATATATATATATATATATATATTATATATTATATATATATATATATATATATATATATATGTATGGATATGTATATATAGCTTTTCCTTCCACACCGTATACTAAGGAATACTTCTCCCAATACTTTAGTTCATCAAACGTGGCTAAATTATGCGAGGAGAGACATATGTGGCGGTGTTATACAGAATTAAAATCCTAACCGCTAGAGAGGGAGGTGGACCTAAAAATATTAATACAGGTGTATAGATAAGTGACAAGTGAAAAATAAACTCCGATAATGATAAACGTAGGAACGTGGTCTCGTTTATTGATTTCATTCCTTGTTTCATCTAAAAAAAATACTATTATTTTCATTTATTATGTTTTACTTCTCGTTTTTTTTTTAATTGATTTCCTTATGCAACTGAAAACGTTTTCTTCAAAATCCAATTAAATTAAACGTGTTGAAAACCGGTTGAAATGAGACAACGAAATCAATTACGAAAATATTTCGTACGTAATAACCACCCGAACTTTTTCCGAAAAATTACTCTTCTTCCTTACCTCTATAAGCCATTGCTTGATATTTCCCAGGAAACGTTGTTGTGTCTTTGTATGTCAGCCACAAGAATGAGACTGGGTGAGAAGTGACGGCTTAATGCCAACTGCCTGCCCGCGTTTGATACGTGTACTGAACGGATACTTACCTTGTGCCGTACGCGTTCTGGCGATTCTCCGTATGCTTTTCTTTAATTTTATTAAGATTATTATCACCCACCTATGACAGTTGTTATCAACCGAAGTAACTCATTATTATTAAGAAGTTGTTAGAGTATAGGCAATTACATACTTCATATATAGTCATATAATGATTATTAACACTATGCGTAGTACAATGTCGAAAGTTTACGTGGGTTTCTCTCTCTCTCTCTCTCTCTCTCTCTCTCTCTCTCTCTCATTCGTCTCATCTCCTCTCCTCTCTCGTCCTCCCGTCTCTCATTCATCGATCTCTCCCTCTCTCTCTCTCCTCTCTCTCTCCGCCTCTCCTCCGCCTCTCTCTCGTCTCTCTCTCTCTCCTCCTCTTCTCCTCCTCTCTCTCTTCTCTCTCTCTCTGGCCAAAAAAAGAAAAAAAATAAAATACTAACATCGTCTCGTCTCTCTCTTCGGTCTCCTCTCTCTCTGCTCTCTCTCTCTCTCTTCCGCCTCTCTCTCTCTCTCTCTCTCGTCCGCCTCTCTCTTCCTCTCTCACCACCGTCTCTCTCTCATCTCTCTCTCTCTCTCTCTCCTCTCTTCTCTCCCGGTCTCTACCTCAATTCCTATCTCTTCGTCTCTCTCTCTCTCTCTCTCTCTCTCTCTAATAAGGATAAGTCCGATATGCGAAGCTTAACCTCGCCCGGGCTATACCATGAGGGGAGTCGCTGGCCTTGTGTCGACTAATGCCGACTCGGTCACGTGGTGTCATCTATGCTGACTTGACTCGGCTGAACCTAGTCCTTACCCGCCGTGGTGCCCAGTCCCCCCCACCCACCGCCCGCCACAGCCATTAAATTCCAGGCGACAATTGCACTTCTCGCGCCCTGGGCGGAACGCGAACCGTGCCGACCCTCGGATGAACGTCCGACACGTTACCAACTGTCCTAGCCCGGAGGCTTCTCTCTCTCTCTCATCTCTCTCGTCTCTCTCTCTCTCCCTCTCTCTCCTCTCTCTCATCTCTCTCCCTCGCTCTCTCCTCTCTCTCCTCCCTCCTCTCGCCGTCTCATCTCTCTCTCCTCCCTCTCGCGCTCTCTCTCTCTCTCTCTCTCCTCTCTCTCTCATCCTCTCTCTCTCTCTCTTCCCTCTCATCTCATCCCTCTCTCTCTCTCTCTCTCTCCCTCTCTCTCTCCCTCTCCCTCCCTCTCCCTCCCGCTCTCTCTCTCTCTCTCTCTCCTTCTCTCACCTCGTCCTCGTCTCTCTCTCTCTCACCTCTCTCTAGTCTCATTCTCTCTCTCTCTCTCTCTCTCTGTACAGTATGGCATGCGGTCCGGTGACACCACCTCGCCCCCTCCATGCCCGTTATACTGGTGTTATGGTGGCGCTGCGTCCTTCCGGCTCGCAGCATGAACGCAATCCTTCGCTCGACCGCTTCAAGACGTGGCTAAGAAAAAACACGTAGTACAACTTTGCGGCCCCCTTTGCTTATTTTCTTTTCCCTCTTCTCCCATAAATGTCTTAAGCGTTGTTTTGTTTGTTGGGTTAAAAGGGGCTGATGACAGCAAATGGCACGTTCTCCTGCACTATCCCTTCCAACCTCAATCGCAGTTTCCCGTGTGATCGAGTTATGATCATCAACTGAATATCGTTTCGTTATCAAGTAATTAATTTTTTTTTCTCTCACTTTTAGAAATTTATGTTGTTTCACATCTGCACGATTTAACGCGTTCGTGATTTTATCTATCACGAATTCATTTCATTTGACTCTTCCTCGCCACTCGCCCCGACCCTGACGTCCCTTTTCTTTCCGTCTTCCTGACCTGATCTCAATTTCTCTTTTCCCGGTCGGTAGCGACGTGGGAAGGATCAAAATGACAGCTTGGTTCCCTGTAATTTGGTTGTTTTGTTGAGGCCTTGGGAATTAACCATAGCATTGTTACATTGCTTTTTGTGACACGTTCTATCGGCGCTAGAACGGGAGCATGTAACGCATTTTCATTGAAATTAGGCATATACTGAATATAGCGTAGGATCTTCCCCCATATCCATAGTGGCACAATTGCCCGATATTGCCCCGGTTGCGTAAACGCCTATATGCTGGCTCGCTTGTTTCGATAGTAGGTACAATAAACCGAAGTTATTCGTTCGATCGGCACCTTTGAGTCCGTGTGACCCACGGTTACGTCCGTTAATTAATGTAGGACTAGGGTTTAAGCTAGAATCATTATTCGCTTATCAATCATACCTTTCTCACCCTCTTGAAGTTGCTTGCATGTTTTGGGTATATCCCAAGCATTTGTACGATTCATGATAATTTTAAATATCCTTACGGAATTTTGCGAGCGCCCATCACAGATACGCAGAAAAGAGCAGGATATTTATATTCCCTGGCTCGAGTCGCTTCAGTCATTTACTGCATTTGGGTATAGGACCCCCCCCCCCTTAATGAGGTCTGGCATGCATAGCTGAGACATGTAACTGGGCAGTTCAGATTTCTGGAACCACATAAGATTTTGCTTGTTAAATAGCTTGCCGAATATTTTTTTCATGTCCCATTCTTCATCATATATTCTGATCGCATATCTTATATGTTGAATTCAATGTGTGGTTGAATAATTTTAATACTAGCATTGCTATTTTAGAACTATCATTTTGTTATAGTGACGTTAAATATTCGTGTCTGGTGATTTCATTCTCTGTGTGAGTCCACTCTCGCCTTCCCTCTCATTCACGCTAGCTGTCACTGCACGACACATACACACCTCACTCACACACGCAGGACAAAAGACACTGAACCTTTTCATTAATAGGATTGGTTGCTGTCTTAGTGCCGTCATAAAGATTTATGATGCTACTGACGTCTCCCTCTTCTATTTTCTTCTTTATCTTTGTGAAAATAAAACATAAAATGAAAAAAAAAGACGAAAATAAAATAAGAACATCAAAAAACAGCAATTTTTGTTAATTCATCACCGCTAGTGGGTAGTACCACCACCGCCCTCTTCTCTGTTGCCTTCTTTTTCTCTTTACTCTGGCCCTTACGTGTATGATCTGGTTCCCCGACTATATATTGCAGTCGGACCAACACGGCACCGAACGAAGATCCTGCTACAATTCCGGTCACTGTAGGATGCCGTGGGAAGGACGTCATCGAAGATCACCATGGCCTCTGCAGACCGATGTTTCATCAGAGCATGGTGTTAAGCCGTGCCATGATGTTGTGGACGGGGCGTTGCTCTGCTCGGACTCCCCGAGTTTGCCCCCGCCGCCCCCTCGAGACGCCGCAGAATCCCATTCAACTCCAGGAGCTTTTAGCGCGGTATTAGCCGCCCCGATTTGCCGCCCCTGCCCCAATTCACATAGTCCGAGAAGATTACTAGGCGTGGTGTACGCATAAGGACCTGGATGAGTATTTCTATGAGGACGTGTGGACGAGGACGCCGCCGAGTTAGGCCTGGGCCAGGACTACGAGGAGGCTGGTGACCACGCAGATCCAAAGTCCCAAATAAGAACCACCCGCTCAGCAAGGGCGGAGGTCACATTTTATATCTCGCCTCGTTTAACAGAGAGTTCGTGTTAAGCAAGCACACCCGACGCAGTAAGGTGCAGCTCCGCCCGCGTCCATCCGGGCAGCTGGCTGCGACCAAAAACCGCCATACCCATAACTAGACATGATGTCTCCGTGTGTTCTTATACTGCATTGTGTCCACTCAGAAATAAAGATTGAATGCCTTATCAATACCCCTCTGCAAGCCAATGTAATTGGGTTCTAGCCCGTTATAATACTCTACTCTTCTCTCTCTCTCCTCTCTCTCTTCTCTCCCGGCTTCGCTCTCTTCTCTCACTCTCTCTCTCTCCTCCTCCCTGCCCTCACCTCCCTCCCTCCCTCCCTCCCTCCCTCCCTCCCCCCCCCCCTCTCTCTCTCTCTCTCGTCTCTCTCTCTCTCTCTTCTCTCTCCTCTCTCGCTCTCTCTCTCTCTCGTCTCTCTCTCTCTCTCTCTCTCTCTCTCTCTCTCTCTCTCTCTCTCTCTCTCTCTCAATTGCTCTCTTTCCCTCCTCTCTCTCTCTCTTTGTCTCTTTTCTTCCCCTCTCTCTCTCTCTCTCTCTCTCTCTCCTCTCCTCTCTTCCGCCCATCTCTCTCGTCCTCTCTCCTCTCTCTCTCCTCTCTCTCGCTCTCTCGGTCCTTTTCCGTTTCTCTCTCTGTAAAACTGCCTATGAGCTTTAGTCCAATGGCTTTGCAGGGGTAGTGTAGCTTGTTAACGGCGTGACTCTTTATTCATAAAATTGACACCAGGATGGGAACACCACGGACGATGTCTAAATGAGTAAAAACGGTATGCCTGGGTTCTGCGTCAGTCAAATGCCTGGTAGGGAGAGGGCTAGGCGACCTACCATGCTAGGACGCTGGCGACGAACTGACGGGTCAAGCGAGGTTCAGATAACATTGTCATCTGGTCCTATTTGGTACTTAAGAGCCACATGGTAAAAGCCACAATGTTCCCTGGTAAAGAATAGACTTATGTATATGCCATATTGCTCGGCGCACCTGGCGGCCTTAGATGTTTCTGCAGCCTCGCCCTTTTGTTGGAATTTTGTTTACTGATATGAGTACTTCAATGGATTCTGGAGAAAACAGTTTCTTTGTTGCTTCTTCCTTATTCTCCTAACTATGAACTACTACAATTTCTACATGTTCATCCATATCTCTTCCATGTCCGTACTCATACATAAACTGCAACAACCATATGTGGAAACGTACCAAATGTTGGCCATGTGGCATATACACTATTTAATCTTGCAATAACTCATCACTTAATTAATAAAGCACATCACTAAATGCGAACAACATATAAAACATAAAATTATAATAATAGGATGAATAAACTAGTACACAAAAAATGTAATTTACTTTCCAAACCCCTACAATAGGGCCTGTTGCTGTTCGTCGACCACAGCTTCCATTGAGTTAGACACCGCGTTCTCCCGTCTATGTATTCAAACTTGAAACATAGTCTGTTAAAACATTTTCAGTCATCTTTACTTTCTTTAATTGAGCTGCCACACTTACATTGGCTACACTAAATTGTTTACAATTTACAATTAAAACTATATACTACCTTCAACTATTTTCTTTATAAACTTCTTTCTAGAAAGTAATACAACAATAAAACATTAATCTTCTGGGTATCACAACATAAAATAATCTCTTTGCCGGGACTTCCCTGGATAGAAGTATTTAAGTTGAACTCAAATAAACTTTATTCCTATAATTCTAATAACATAATATAGAATATGCATAGGTCTCTCAACATAAGTTAAATTCTTTAATCATTTTACCATTTTTAATAAGACATGAATCAGAACGTTTTGATCCTTTACAATCACAATATCTCCTACTTTTACATTCTTCTGGGTTTAATCCACTTATCTCTTTGATTGAAGAGCTTGATAAAAACTCTTTTTGGCTAAATACTGTTACTCTTCGCCACCTTTTCCTTGAATGTAGAATCATTACTTTTGTAAATTACCTGGTGGTGGCGAATCCAACCCTTGATTTCCTTGTCAAAAGATCGGTTTAGGAGTTAGAGGAATCCAAATTCTCTATTTGGTTTAATACTGCCCAGTGTTAATGGCTACTATTGACGATGAGATTCTGCTGTCTCTCCCCATACCACCTCCAAAAAGATGACCTGTCATTCTAAATTCCTTATTTTTCATATTCTAAATTACCAATTTTTCCACTACACACCTAGGTAAATCTCTGTTTCCTGACATTCAATTTTAACTTGATGATCTTCGCTGATGTCACAAATAATGCTAGCTGGTTCTTGGCGAAATCTGCCCAGTAACTCCTTAGATTATTGTTAAGTCTGGCCTTTCAAAAGGTTATCATTCAGATGATACATTGTGATAGGCGGCACTGTCAGAGTCAAACTACTCTTATTTTTCTGGCCTTTTGGGATGGTAACACCATGATGTGGAATAGACCAAACTTTCGCCATCATCCTACTTGTGAATTCTTCCTTCGGATTGGTTTTCTGCCATAACCTTTCCGTGAGATCATAAAATTTGACATAATCTTTATAGTATCTTTCTTTTGCTTGAATTAACTTTTTAAGATTCATTAACCTGTACAAAACTCATCTCTATTATTTGGGGAACTTGAAAGCTACATTCTTTAAAGGCAGAGCATTATCATATGTCCTCTTTCAACCTGATGAAACCTTCTCTCATTCTTTTTTATAAACCTTTTATCATCTTGAAACATATGACAATTCCATCATTTACTTTAGTTAAAATCAAAGTTCAAAAATTTTTTTTTTCACTTGCTCGATTCATAATCTCTTTGACCTTCTAGGCACTGTGAGAAGGACAACATTTTTTCCTTGAATCATTGTTCCTGAGTAGCTTTGACTTACATCTACCTCCTTTGTATCAACATCCCCCCCTCTGACTTTACCCTTGCAATACCCCAACCAAGATCAGTTCGTTTTTTGCATAGGGATCATTCTCATTGCCAGTAATAATTTCCTTTGGCTTTAATTGCCTTAATATACAACTGAACCTATCAGAGTCCTACTTCTGACAGCATCATTGTAAGGCATCGTTCTTTGCCTCAATATTCTTTCCAAATGGACCACTCTCTGGCTAGTTTCAGGTCTTGGTATTACATCTTACCCTGCAAGGAATTATTTCTCTAGAATAAGTATGAGGCAATTGTAATATCTCTATTTTCATACACACCTTTACAATTAGACCCACAACTTTTAGAGCATGAACAGTTTGTTTCCCATTCATAGTAGCTAATCTTAGATGAACCTTTTGTTCCTCCACGACGCGTAACTTACCTACGAGCACTGTTTTTAATAAAACATAACATCAGAGCGATCATCAAGTATGCTACCCAAGACTTTTTTTTTCTGCTCGTCACTTTATGGTGCAACCCACAAAGGAACTATCATCAGTTACCATCCATAGCAATACATTTGTTAACTGTAAATTGTAGTTAGAAACCGCCCTCTTTTTCTTATTCCTTACTTGAACTTTATTTTCAACTCCCATCTTTCTTTTGTATTAGTGCATCATCATGGAGAAAGTAGGATGTAATCTATTAACAAGTTTGCATTTTCTCCTTTCGATGGCAATATCTTGTATGTGTCCCTCTCTTTAGACAAAACCTCTACACAATTTGTTTTTATCAACAAGAATTCCTTTTGTCTTTCAATCCAACTTTAAAACTTGTTGAGCAGTTTTTACGGTTATGTATCTGACTGCAAATGGCAAGCAATCGACTGTTGTCACTCATTTTATTTATTAATTTCTTTGGTTTCTGTCACAAAGTTTCTTCCTGACCTTGACTTTTGTTTCTTGTACAATTTGCAGTTACATTCCTCTAACACCTTTATCTGAACTGCAGTTGATTGAAAGATTATTAGCCGGCACGTTGCATGCCTTTGAAAGCTCACTCTTTTTTTCTACAATGTACAAAACTTTGTGGGAATTAGGGAAATTCTGCTGAATAACAGGGAGGCCCACAAAGAATTGACAAGCACAGCAGAGGACAACAGGTATTCACCAGAAGGTTATTTATACGTTCCCACTGTTGAATCTGTAGTTTTAAAATAAGTAACTGCAGACAGGTAATTGTTTATGTTGGGTTAACTGGTGTCTGTTGCAGTACTGGTATATTATAATTGCTGTTTTGACAACCATGAAGCACACTGTTAAAGTTGAAACACCCTGAAGGGTTAGAGTACATGGAGATGTGTATTCGAATGAACCTAGTGTAAGATCTAGAACTAAGACTTCAAAAAAGGTTATGAATATGAAATTGTGTCTTTAAGACAAATTTTTTTGAGTGCAATTCTGCTTGTAAGAGGAATAATAGATTAGATATCTAGATTTAATCAAATTAAGGAAGCCAGGATTTCACAAGTAACCATAGTTTGAAGCTGTATAGAATGCATATCATAGATATGAAGCTCTGGAGGCGTTCTAATAGTTTCAGATCAATATATTAAATGTGAGGATATCCCTAAGGCTTATATTTGATATTAGAGAAAGGTCCAAATCGGTTTTTCAAAGTTGCAATGTTAAGTACTAGGAGTATGGGCATTCTATGCGTTCAGTATTTCTCATCAAAAGTAGAAAGAAGAATTAAGAAGTTAGCAAAGTTAGACTTTAGAAGGTATAAAAGTCAAAATGAAATTCAAATGTAAAACTAGAAGAATCTAGTTGAGAGTAAGCAAGATTATAAGAAGGTTTTGGAGTTCCATTTCGAAACATTGCCTACACCAAAGCATTCTGTAATCTGAGAGTACGTTACAATCAAATGAAGAATATGATGATTGCAAATTAGTAAGAAAGAAGATTTGAGAGAGAAACTAAACGCTTGACGATGAATATGTGGAGTTAATCTAAATCCTACAAGCTAATGAGGTGTTAGTTAAATAAAAAAAAAAAATACAATAGAAATAAAATCTTGTTCAGAGGAGAACAGCAGAAAGGATGTTTGTCCAACAATTAGCTGAAATTCTTTGTTCTAGGCGAAATTTGTGACTCGCTTCCTAGGCCTGAACCAGAAGTCTTCAAAGGTGACATACTTCAGTATTCAATGTGGTTAAGTCGTTTGAGGACTTAATTGATCAAAAACTAAAGTGGCAGCTGAAAGAATGTATTATTTAAGCAATATACAGATGGCGAAGCAAAAGAAGTTATAAGTTGACTTTTGTTATTATATACTACTGAAGCTTACCATAAGGGGCTAAAAATTCTAGCTTTAAAAACAAATATTTTTGTAATGCCCTTTGTAATCAGCTAATGATATAGAAAGAAATTACATAGTGGCCAAGGATTCCTCTGAATGAGGACCATCAGCTTTGATGACATTTTCTATTTCTTGGGACAGCAAGACAGCAATGAATAATATTCAGTATTTAAATATATTAAATGATCCCAAAGAGAATCAGAGAATATTACAAAAATTGCCACATCTATACAATTATACAATTGTAGATAAAGAGCTATATAAAGCCAGTGAACTTGATGATGAGAGATGTTGGAATATGTTTACTGAATGAATACTTCAATAGATTCTGGAGAAAAACAATTCTTGTTGCTTCTTCCTTTATTCTCCTAAGTGATGAACACAATTCTCATGTTCATCCATATCTTCCCCATGGCCAGTACTCATATGTAAAACTGCAACAAAACACTGTGGAACGTAACAACTTGTGGCCACGTGGTTCTATACACTATTAAATACCTTGCAATAATTCCATACACTTACTTCAATTAAGCAAATCACTGAATGCTAACACATATAACGCAGAGATTATAATGTTAAGGATGAATAAACTAGTACAATGAATGTAATTCACCTCCAAACCCTACAATAAGGGCCTGGTGCTGTTAGGCGACCAAAGCTGCCATTTGAAGTAAACAACCGCGTTCCATACCTGTCTTGTGTTCAACTTTAAACATAGTCTTTTAAAACATTTTTCATTCATACTTTACTTCTTAATTGGCTGCTACCTTACATTAGATTTGCCTCAAGGGTGGCCTAACTTGGCTGTCCCCCCCCGTCTCGCCTCATCACGTGCTTGTCCTGGTGCACTCTTCGTGGCTGCTCATCCCTCTCGTCCTCTTCTTCCTGGTACTTGGTATAATTTGTCCTCCTTGACGTCCACCGTCCTCGACGTCCACACGTCCGTAAATCTCGCACGTGCCTCCTTGACTTCGGATTCGTCTAGACTTTCTCGTAGTCTCGTCCATGCCTAACTCGGCGACGTCCTCGTCACACGTCCTCAAGATCTCTTCAAGGTCCTTCTCGGCGGCATGCTCTCGAAAGTCCTCCACAGGTCCTCCTGTGACTTCGTTCGTCTAGACTTCCTCATAAGTACCTAGTCCCAGGCTAACTCAGTCAGCGTCCTCGTCCACAGGTCTCACAGATCTCCGTTCTTTACTTCTCGGTGGCATGCTCGTCCTCGTCCTCGTAATCTTCATCGGACCACGGGCGTCAGGGCAGGGGCAGCAATTTCAAAGTGCAGCTGATACCTGCGCTAACGTAGCTCCGGAGTTGACTGTATCTGCGGGCGTCGCGCATCTACAGCTCCTGGGGCGACTGGGTACCTGCATGGTTAGTTCCTGTCCTTCGCTGGATCTAAACGGGCGTCCTCGTCCAGGTGCACCTGTCCAGCGTCATGGAGGGCTTAACACCTGCTCTGATAACATCCTGGTCCGCTGGGCTCCTATGGTTTTTTTTGGGGGGATCATCCAATACATCCTTCCCACAGCATCCTAAGTGACCGGTTTCTGCAGAGGGTCCTCCTTCGGTTGCCATGTCGGTTAATCGTCGGTCAACTGCAAATATAGTCAGGGAACAGATCATACACTATAAGGGCCCGATAGCAAAGAGAAAAATAAAGGCAACAAGAAGATGGGTGTTTTAAGTTACCAAAGAGCCGGTTTATTAAATATAATTTGCGGTTTTAATGTTCGTTTTTTTAATTTATTTTCATATGTATATAATTTTTTTCGTTTTGTGTTTTATTTCTCAAGAGAAAAAAGAAACTAAGATCGGAACATTCAGTTAGCGATCCGATGGACATGGCTGCTTGACTACCAACCCGTCTCTGATAGATATAGAGTAGTTAAGGGAATGAACAACAGCAATCTGTCAAGGTATTTACTTGAACCAATTGTCGCACACAGAGAAGAAATAAATGTACGAGTTACTCGTCATGAATGACAAAATCGCGGGCTAAAGAATATTCATAGATCTTTAACGGCTGCACTAAGACAGCAAGCAAACACTATTAATGAAAAGGTTTCAGTGTCTTTTGTCTGCATGGATGAGTGAGTAAGTGCCTATTTGTTGTGTGTGTGGTTTGATACAGACGAGAGTGAATGAGAGTAAAGCGAGAGTGACCTCGCAACAGAGAAAATCACAACACGAATATTAACGTTCACTATAACAAACTAAGTTAAATTAGCAATGCTAGCTATATAAATTATTTTCAACTACCACATTGAATTCATCAATTATATAGATATGCACAGTATTTATGCATGAATGCATGGTGACATGAAAAATATTCGCAAGGTATTTTAACAAGCAAATCTACTCGGGGTCAGCAATCTGAAATGCCAAGGTACAATGTCTAGCTATGCATGTTAGACTTCATAACGGGGGGGATCCTATACCAAAATTCCGTACCTTGAAGCAAACAGAGCCAGGAAAATCTATAAATAACCTGCTCTTTTCCCTGCGAAAAA
The DNA here is from genome assembly GCF_015228065.2 of Penaeus monodon. Lineage (NCBI taxonomy): Eukaryota > Metazoa > Arthropoda > Malacostraca > Decapoda > Penaeidae > Penaeus > Penaeus monodon. Next base: position 43,763,848 of record NC_051389.1, read on the forward strand.
ACAAATTTTTAAAAAAAAAAAATTTGGTGATGGCACTTGACATTTCCATATGGCTATCTACGAATCACACATCGCTGGGAATTTACCCAAAACAATGCAAGCCGACTTCAAGAGGGTGAGAAAGGGTGTGATTAATGGCAATAATTATTCTAGCTTAAATCCTAGTCCTACATTAATTAAACGGACAAACCGCGGGTCACACCGACTCAAAGTGGCCGATCAAACGAATAACTTCGTTTTACCTGTACCTACTTTTCAAATCCATCGGATCGCAGATCTATTAGGCGTTTACGCAACCTCGGGTAATCCTGTGCACTATGATATGGAGAAGTTCCTACGCTCTTTCAAAATAACAAATTTTAATGAATTGCGTTACACCTTCCTTTTCTAAGCACCTATAAAACGTGTCACCAGTAAGCAATGAAAAAGGCTTACTTTTAATCCCCAAGGTGCCAACAAAACAACAACCCAAATTACAGTTGTCTTTTGACCCTTTCTACGTCCCAACTGCCCAAAAGGGGAAAAGTGAGGTCAGGCCCAAAAACGGAAAAAACGTGGTAATCTGTTGACCTTTCCCTATAAAGCGAAAGAGAAAGGGCAGTCAGATCGGGGCAAGGGGGGAACGAGAAAAATAAAATAATTTCTGAAAATAAAATCATGACACTTTTAAATTCGTTGCAGTTGAAAAAACAAAATTCTAAAAAACGAAAAAATTTTTAAAACGAACGATATTCATGTTTGTGACCCATACCGCGATCAGCGGATGCGTCTGAGTTCAGGAGAAAGGTGAAAATGTGCCATTTGCTGTCCTTGGCTTTTTTTTACCCAACAAACCAAAGGTTTAACACATTTAGGGGAAAGAAGAAAGGGGAAAAAAAAATAATAAAAAGGGGGGCCCAAAGTGTGTTAATTGTCTTTGACAGTCTTAAAAAGGGGGTCAAGCTTTTTTTTTTTTTTCTTCGAGATTTTGCATTGTGCTGCGAGCCAAAAGGACGCGCGCTCCGCTGCCGCCAGTTTGTTAAAGGATATAGCCCTAGTACAATGGCTTCAAGGGTAGAAAACCCTTTTATGCAAAAGATAGTATGGGAACACACCAAAACGGTTAAAGGTAAGCGGTGGCACGGGTCAGGTAGGCCGTCCCCCTGAGGCGAGGGGGGGGCCCCCTAAAGGCAAAGGGGTTGGCCCGACGTGGCCAGTGGGGCGTTGGCCACAAACTATCAGGTCGGGCGAGGTCAGATAAAATTGTCATCTCCCCCCTCCGATTTTGATGGTTGTAAATTCGACTTAAACCCGGTTGTAAACGCCACGTGGTCTTTGAAAACAGAAATAACTTATGTATATCGAATAACTTGTAATTTGTATGTGTGTGTGTGACCATAATATATATATATATATAATATATAATAATAAAATAATATATATATAAGGGTGTGTGTTGTGTGGTGTGTGTGGTGTGGGGGTGCCCGTTGTGTGAGTGTGTTGTGTTGTGTGTGTGAGTGTGTGGTGTGTGTGTGTGATATATATTAATTTACGTGTTAATAAATATTATATTCATCTCAATAACGGTATGCTCTGTTTGAGCAGCCATGGCCCTCTCCCCCATCCTTCGCCATCAACTCGATCTTGCGCTTTTCTTTCTACTTGCCCCACGACGCCCGCAAAACATCTTTGATGTTGTCGCTCAGTTTTGTCTTCGGTTTCCCTTTTCCCCTCTGTTTCCTATCACCATCCCTGTCACAATTTTTCTAAATACTTTTGTTCTATAACATGACCAAAAATTTTTATTTTCCTTTTGTTCAAGTTCCCAAAACAGCCGATCTTTACAATTTATTTTTTCAGCACTTCTCATTTGTTTTTTTCTCCGTCCTTTTAATACGTAGTATTCGTCTGTTTTGTCCTGAGTAAGACAATAAACTGCCCCCGGGGGTTCCCTGAAAAAAGGATACACCCTATTGCTCCCTATGTCGGGGTTGGGGGAAAACTGTGGGCACAGGAGTGGATTCTGGCGAAACACCTTGGGTTTCTACTGATTACTCAAGGTTTCACCAAATAATATTTTGGGCGTATTACATTAACTTTTTTTAAAAACGGCAGAGATAGTTCCTCCTAGTTATTTGGGAGACGCGAGTTGAGAAGGAGCCTGGGGGTTTTCCAATCAATTTTTCTTTTCTCCGACAAACCTCTACACCTGTTTAAATACAAAAATGAAAATTTTCATACCCCCTAAACGGTCGTAGCCCAGGGGGGAAACCAGGATAATTTAAATAGCTCTGGAAGAATCAGAAGATAAAGAAAATTGCCCAAATTTAAAAAAACCATTAAAATGGGAACGGGGAAAATGTAAAAAATGAAGAGATGGAAAATTACATACTGTCTGTAACGAAATGGATAGATACAAACATTCAAATACTGGGAAACAGTGAGACCAAATAAAAAGAAAGGAAGTTTAAAAAACAAAAGAAAACAAGACAGTTCTTTTTTCGGGAAAAAGAAGGAAATTATAGCAGGGATTTTCATGATTCTCACGAAAAAAAATGAAAATGCACAAATTGGGTACAGCCAAATAATGTCGCTTTTTTAAAAAGCCAGAATAAAAGCAAAACCTAAAACATTTTTATTTAAAATGCTAGCACCAACCACTTGCAAGGATAAAAAGGGAAAAATTTTTTATAACCTCTCCAAAGAAACTTTAGACAACCCCTACAAATGAAAAAGTAATCAGGGGAGACCTCAACGAAAAAGTAGGAAAAATGATCTGAAAAATACACCTGGGGAAAATTCGGCGGGGGAGATACAAATAAAAGAAGTAAAGTTTTTAAATGGTTTCCCTGAGTACAAAAAACTAGTTTTACCAATACTTGTTCCAACCCACCCAAAACACTTGTACACGTGGTTTTCACCAACAAAAAACACGAAACCCAAAATTGCTACATTGTGCTGAACCAAAAATGGAAAGTTCAAAAAGAATCCCCAAAGACAAACCTGGTGCCGATGAAACAGTGACCACCAACTACAAAACTATCGACTTTAAATAAGATAAAAAAGATGGAGCGCCAAAAAACCCCCCCTCTAAACTCGACACAAAACTTTTGATAAAAATTTACAAAATTTACAGGTCAAACAAATTTGAAGTACTCATAAATGTGAAGTTAAAACCAAAATGATTGTGGGAAGAAGGAAAAAAACTCTTGCTGAGTCGCTTAAAAAACTATCGTCAAAAAAAAAAAAGACAAATTCCCCCTGGTTCTGAAAAACACTAAGTGAAATTTAAAAAAAGAAATGCCTAAAAACAAAAGGGTTCAATAAACCAGTTTAAAAGGTAAAATTTACGAAAAACAAAAAACAAAAATTTAAAATTTTTTCGACAAGATAAGGAAAAATATTTAAATGAACTTGCCAATAATAGAAACTTTCTATCAAAAAACCGAAAAAACTCTACCCAAGGAGTACAAACACCAACGAAAATTTAAACCTAAACGGAAACTATCAAAACTGAAGATGGACTTGTTTTATGTGATAATAGAAGTGAAAGATGAAACAATTTGTTCCAACCTTACAAAAAGAATAAAGATCTAACAACATTATTAGATCAATGACAGGAAATGAACCACCCCATCTAGACGAAGTTATAAAGCAAAAAAGTTGGAAAAAAAACAAGAGCCCGGGGTGGTAATAAACCGGAAATAAACAAGAATGTGGGGGGAAGTGTTGAATATTTACAAACTTTGTACAAAACTTTGGAAAGAAAGAAGATGGCCAGAAGACTGGGTAAAAACATCTTTTCTCCCGTGTAAAAAAAAGGGGGGACCGCTCCAATGCAACTAAAGAAAAATTGCATTAAAATTTGTCACAGGCAAAAATTTTTTTGAAAAATTTTTGCTGAAAAATGAAACTGAATTTTAAAGAGAAATTGCAGACGAAAAACAGGTTTTTGCCCTGGAAAAGGACCAGAAACCAATTCAAATCTGAAATTGATCATAGAGAAAAAAAAAAGAACATCAAAAAACCTATACTGTGTTTCATCATTACTTAAACTTTTTTCTGTTGATCACGATATCCTCGGAATAACAGAACGATATGAAGTTTCCAAAAACACATCCACCTAAAAAAAAGCCTGTTGACCTAACAAATCTGTAAGAACCACTTATGGTTTAAAAGAATGGTTCGAAATCAAAAAGGGGTGCGAAAGAGTTGCATTTGTCTCCGCACCCCTTTAAAAATTTTTGAAAAAATTATGGAGGTGCTCTAGAGAATTTTTTAAAGGAAGTTAGAGTTGGAGGATACAAAATATCAATCTAAGGGAGCCGAGAATATTTTGATTGCCAGCGTATCACTGAACACAAAAACTACTAGATAAAGTTTAAAAATAAAAAAGCAAGCGAAAAGGCTGGCTTTTTTCTAAAGCCAAAAAACAAGATCTAATTTAAAGTAAACCGGGAAGAAAAATGATGTTACAATCAAAGGAATGGGTTGTAGAAAAAAAAAAATTGAAAGAGTTCACTTATCTTGGAGCTGTTTTAAAATACATATGATGATTCCTGGGGTAAAAAGAAGAATTACCCTTGCCAAAAAAAGCCACGTTGCTCTCAAAAACATCTGGAAAAAACCGAAGCATTTCCTTACGGACAAAAATGAAGTTACTGAAATATTATTTTCCCCCAAAGCATCATTGGTTTTTGAGTGTTGGGTGCTGAAGAAGATAGACAAGAAAAAGATCAAAAAAAGACCACTGCCCACTTTTGCAATAACTAAAAAAGGTACACCTATGTACTATTGCAGACTAGAACTTTGACTGGCGTTTTATTTAACAATAAAATTTACAATTTTGGGGCCGTTGTCAAGTATGATGGGAAATTATTGTAGTTTTGTGTGTGTGTGTGGGGGGGGGGGGGTTACCTGCGGCGTGCGTGTGACACTTTTATATTTATTGAAATATATGAATATATATATAAATATAAACAATATATATATATTATAATTTTAATATATATATATAATGTTGTGTGGTTGTGTGTGTGTGTGTAAATACTACATCATACACAACACACACACCACACACACACACACCACACAAATATATATATATATATTTAAAATTTTATTATAATTTATATTTTTCTAATATATATTATATATATTGTGTGTTGTTGTGTGTGTGTGAGTGTGTTGTTGTGTTGTGGTATTGTGTGTTGTGTGTGGGGTGGTGTTGGGGTTTTTGGTGTGGTGTGTTTTGTGTACACAACACACACACACACATCCCTTTCGTACCCAATATAGTATATCTGTGTCAAATTTAGTACACTTCTTCCAAGAGGGCTGTACACCAGAGTACATATAGTCTCCCTTTTTTTATTCATCTTTTTTCTTGATTACGACAACAAAAGTTCCATTTGGAGCGGCATTAAAACCCACTAAGAGTGTCATGGAGGTTACGAAAAAGCATATACGTAAGCTCCTTAGATTTTCATTACTATGGAGAAGTTAATCGAATTAATGTTTTCCAAAAATATGGTTTTCATATTTAGAAAATAAAGCATTATTGAGTAATTTCAAGAGATATAAACCAATAGTTATTGATATTCACGATCTCAATGGGAGAAAAAAATCACAAGTAATAGGGGTCCATGTGAGCACATCGGCAGTTTCACAATGTAACAGTTAAGAGAAGTTGTATTCATATATCAATATTATTCATATAGAAATATTTAGGATACCAGGAGGTATGACATTTGTTAAAGAATTTTGTCAGCAGTGTTTTCTTGTACAGTAGATAAACATTTCTCATGTAAAAATAGATGCATTTAACAGTGACCGGGGACGATTGGTCATTTATGACTTATGGGTATCCACAAAAACGGGCTATTAGTTTACATTGCCTCAACTTCATGTGTTCTGTAATGTTTATTCTTTATTGTAATTTTAATGTACATAATATGTTTGCTACTGCAGAATATATATTAGAGGTGTTTAATAACTATAACTATACCTTATTAATTTACATAATTTTCTTAAACATGTCATCATCATATCATGTTTTATGGATAACTTATCAATATTTTTCGAATTCTGATATCACACTGTTTTTAGAGGATTCTGATGCAGAATTCCAATTGGAGGATAATTGGCCTCAGAATTTGCCACTTGAAACAATGAATACACAGAGGAGGAGGAGGAGGAGAACCTTCTCCTCAAAACCCAAGGTCAAGAGGAATCCAAAGTTAAAAAAATTTTTACAAAAGGATGTAACTCAGCAGTAAGAAGAAACTTTGGGTTTCCCCAGGGTAGAAATTTCGCCAAGTATTCCAAAATTTATTTATGAAATTAAGGATCATCAGGCTTTGTCTCCAATAGAGTATTTTAATGGAATATCTAAAAAAAAAAGAACCCCTTACCGTAAGATCCCAAAAGATTTTTTTTTGTTAGACGGGAACTCCCACTTCAAGTAAATAAAGATATCATAAAAAAAATTCCTTGGTAAATTTTTTATCACAAGCTTACAAAAATTCCCCCAGGCAAACATTACTGGAAGAAAGAAAAAGGGTTTTTACATACAACTAAGCCTACATACATAAAAAATTTTACAAAGTCAAAAATAATAAATATATGAAATAGGGAAAAAAGCATTCAAAAAAACAGAGATTTTAAGAAACAAGACCAGGGAATATAGATTAAGAAGTGGAATATTGGTGAGGGGTGGAAACCCAAGATTTGTGAATTTCCCACCCTAAGAACTTTATTCTACTTTTTGACAGGTGTGGACATAGCAGACCAGTATTGTCATATATAAAATAGGTCTGCCTGCCCAAACACTTGCAAAAAAGAGTACAGATGATTGTAGGCATGTTTTAAAATCTGGGTTTGGACTGAGGAAAATTACCCAAAGGGTGATAAAAAAACCAAGGATAGCATGGAGTTCCCCAACTCCAAATTGCGACTCCTTTATTTGGGAAATTTCGTGGGGGTTTTGAGGAGCTGTACCTCAGGATGGGGAAAAAGGTAAGCGCAAAAGACTCGACCCTTTCAAAATTTGAAAAACCTATATAAGCAAAAACATGTTGCCAGCAAAGCAATCAGGAAAGGTTTGATATCCGGTTCTGAGAAAACTAGTTTTTTTGCAGGACTTGCAAAGTCTTCCTTTGTCTTGTAAAAGAGCAAGACTCTTAATTTTTTATTTCATCATCCTTAAGGTTTTTTTTCACATGCTTTAACAATTATTGTACATTCAAAGATCTATTTTTTTATTCTTTTATAAACAAGTTTATATTTCTATGAATTCTTTAAAGCTTAAAAATAGTTAAAGTTTTCATAAAATTTTCCTCTTCTATTTTGAATACATGCTAATGACCCCCAGTTTAAAAACGGGAAAAATCTTTATAAATAATATATAATATTTATAAAAATTATATAATATTAATATAAAATATATATTAATATAATATATAATTTTATTTTTATATAATTAAAATTATATATATATTTTATATTAATATATAAATTTTTTTATTTTTAATATTTTTGTATATTATAAATTTTTAAAAATTT
>NC_051389.1:43771489-43781061 GCF_015228065.2 Penaeus monodon
AGTTTCAAGTAGTTATCTCAGGTTCCTAAATAGGAACCATCACTCAGCGAGGGCGTAGAGACGATGTTATCTGACCTCGCTTGACCTGTCAGTTCGTCGCCAGCGTCCAGCGTGGTAAGGTCGGCCTAGCCCTCCCCCTCCGGGCTGGCTGACTTGACTCGTGATACCGCGTGGCGCTTTTACCCTAAGCCAGGTCGTAGCGTGTGCTCACCCCTTCACAAGTGTTGTGAGTCCTACATACGTTGACTACCATTATTATTAACCAGTGTACTAGAGTTCTTCATAGACTCTTACAATCTGGTAGCAGCGATGATGTTGTGTCCTTTCGGCTCGCAACACGAACATACCACCTCTGAAGAAAAACTGCTCGACCGCTCCAAGAAATGTCTAAGAATAAAAACACACAAGTACACGTTTGGGCCTCCCTCCCCCTTTTCTTATTTCTTTTCCCTTCCTTCTCCTATAAATGTGTTAAGCTGTTGGTTTTTGTTGGGTAAAAATGCCAAGTGACAGCAAATGGCACGTTCTCACATTATTCCTTTGATCTCAGATCGTATTACCGTGTGATCGCGGTATGTGGACAACAAACATGAATATCGTTTGTTAGTTAAGTAGTTAATTAATTTCTCTTGTTTTTAGAGATTTGTGTTGTTTCAACTGCAACGAATTTAACGTGTTGTTTTCCTGTCTTGACCTGACCTCGCTTTCTCTATTCCCAGTCAGTGGCGACGTGGAAAGGGTAAAGAGATGACGGCTAAGTTTCCCGTAATTTGGTTGTTGTTGTTTTGTAACACCTAGGGGATTAACTGTAGCACTGTTACATTGCTTACTGGTGACACGTTTTATCGGTGCTAGAACGGAATGTGTAACGCAATTTCATTAAAATTTGTTATTTTGAATAGAGCGTAGGAACTTCTCCCATATCATAGTGCACAGGATTACCCCGAGGTTGCGTAAACGCCTAATAGATCTGCGCTCCGATGCTTGAAAAGTAGGTACAGGTAAAACCGAAGTTATTCGTTTGATCGGCAACTTTGAGTCGGTGTGACCCGCGGTTTTGTCCGTTAATTAATGTAGGACTAGGATTTAAGCTAGAATAATTATTTGCCTATTAATCACACCCTTCTCACCCTCTTGAAGTCGCTTGCATGTTTTGGGTAATTCCCAGGCGATCGTGTGATTCGTAGATATCCATATGGAATGTCACGAGTGCCATCACAGATACGCAGGAAAGAGCAGGTTATTTATAGATTTTCCTGGCTCTGTTTGCTTCAAGGTACGGAATTTTGGGTATAGGATCCCCCCCGTTAATGAAGTCTAACATGCATAGCTAGACATGTACCTTGGCATTTCAGATTGTTGACCCCGAGTAGATTTGCTTGTTAAATAGCTTGCGAATATTTTTTCATGTCACCATGCATTCATGCATAAATACTGTTGCATATCATTAAATGATGAATTCAATGTGGTAGTTGAAATAATCTTATATAGCTAGCATTGCTAATTTAACTTAGTTTTGTTATAGTGAACGTTAATATTCATGTTTGTGATTCGTTCTCTGTGCGAGGTCACTCTCGCTTTCACTCTCATTCACTCTCGCTGTATCACACACACACACACACAAATATTCACTTACTCACTCATCCATGCAGAACAAAAGACACTGAAACCTTTTCATTAATAGTGTTTGTTGCTGTCTTAGTGGCAGCGTAAAGATCTATGATATATCTCTTTAGCCCGCGATTTTGTCATTCATGACGAGTAACTCGTACATTTATTTCTTCTCTGTGTGACGACAATTGGTTCAAGTAAATCCTTGCAGATTGCTGTTGTCATTTCCCTTAACTACTCTCATATCTATCAGAGACGGTTGGTAGTTCAAGCCAGGTCCATGCGGATCGCTACTGATGTCTCCCGATCTTAGTTTCTTTTTTATCTTTGAGAAATAAAACACAAAACGAAAAAAAAGACAAAAAAAATTAAAAAACGAACATTAAAAACCGCAAATTTATATTAATAACCGGCTTTTGGTACTTAACACCCCCTCTTCTCTGTTGCCTTTCTTTTTCTCTTGCTATCTGGCCCTTATGTGTATGATCTGGTTCCCTGACTATATATTGCAGTCGGACCGACGATAACCGACATGGCACCGAAGGAGGACCCTGCTGCAGAACCGGTCACCTTAGGATGCTGTGGGAAGGATGTCATTGGATGATCACTATAGGCCCGCGGACCAGAGCAGGTGTTAAGCCACCCCATGAGTGGACAGGTGCCACCTGACGAGACGACCATAGATCCAGCGAAGGACCAGGAACTCACCAGTGCAGGTACCAGTCGCCCCAGGAGCTGTAGATGGGCGACGCCCGATGGACGCCCGCAAATCCAGTCAACTCCAGGAGCTCGTTAGCGCAGGTATCAGCCGCACTGAATTGCCGCCCCTGCCCTGACGCCCGTGGTCCAGATGAAGATTACGAGGACGAGGACGAGCATGCCACCGAGAAGTACCTGAACGAGATCTGTGAGGACCTGTGGACGAGGACGCCGGTGAGTTAGGCCTGGACGAGGACTACGAGAAAGTCTAGACGAATCCGAAGTCAAGGAGGACCTGTCGAGACTTTCAGGACGTGTGACGTCGAGGACGTGTGGACGTCAAGGACGGACAAATTATACCAAGGACCAGGAAGAAGAGGACGACAGGGATGAGCAGCCACGAAGATGCACCAGGATAAGCACGTGAGAGCGAGACGACCAGCCAAGTTAGGTCACCCTTGAGGCAAATCTAATGTAAGGGTAGCAGCCCAATTAAGAAAGTAAAGATGAATGAAAATGTTTTAAAAGACTATGTTTCAAAGTTGAATACATAGACAGGTATGGAACGCGGTTGTTTACTTCAATGGCAGCTGTGGTCGCCTAACAGCACCAGGCCCTATTGTAGGGGTTTGGAGGTGAATTACATTCTTTGTACTAGTTTATTCATCCTAACATTATAATCTTATGCTTTATATGTTTGTTAGCATTCAGTGATGTGCTTTAATTGAATTAAGTGTATGAATTATTGCAAGTTTAATAGTGTATATGACCACGTGGCCAAAGTTGTTACGTTCCACATTGTTTTGTTGCAGTTTTACATATGAGTACTGCCATGGAAGATATGGATGAACATGTAGAAATTGTAGTTCATCACTTATGGAGAATAAAGGAAGAAGCAACAAGAATTGTTTTTCTCCAGAATCTATTGAAGTATTCATTCAGTAAACATATTCCAACAAAAGGGCGAGGCCGCAGCGACAGTAAAACTCCACCCTGTATAACTCCACGACAGTAAAAACTCCACCCCAGTATAACTCCACGACAGTAAAACTCCACCCTGTATAACTCCACGACAGTAAAAACTCCACCCCAGTATAACTTCACGACAGTAAAACTCCACCCTAGTAAAACTACATCCCAGTAAATCTCCACCCAAGTAAATCATCTTGAAAGCATAACTCCAGTCTAGTAAAATCCAACACTTCGTCAGTGAAAATCCATCAACAGTAAATTACAAGCCATGTCTAATTTCATCCAAGAAGTATGAAAACAAAGGTGTTATCCAAAGAAGGCAGTACTACACATCAGTTGCATAACAAGTCTACAGCTTCTATCAAATACAGTTGTTTGCTGCAGCGCCAGTAGAGTAGATGATTCTCCCCAGCAGTCAAGTGTGATCTTAAATAGTTCATCCACCGACAACATTCCAAGAACAACAGGCACCAGAAGTGACAAGCACAGCAAGAGGACAACAGGTATTAAAATAAGGTAACTGCAGACAGGTAATTGTTTATGTGGGTTAACTGGTGTCTGTTGCAGTACTGGTATATTTATAATTGCTGTTTTTGACACCATGAGTCACACTGTTGAAGTTGAAAACCCTGAAGGGTTAGAGGTACATGAGAATGTTATTCAGAATGAACCTAGTGTAAGATCTAGAACTAAGACTCAAAAAGGTTATGAATATGAAATTGATGTCTTTAAGACAAATTTTTTGAGTGCAAATTCTGCTTGGAAGAGAGAAATAATAGATTAGATGATCTAGAATTTAATCAAATTAAGGAAGCCAGGATTTCACAAGTAACCAAGTTTGAAGCTGTATAGAATGCATATAATAGATATGAAGCTCTGGAGCCTTCTAATAAATTTTCAGATCAATATATTAAATGTGAGGAAGATACACTAAGGCTTATATTTGATATTAGAGAAAGGTCAAAACAGTTTTTACAAGTTACATGTAGTACTAGGAGTAATGGGCATTCTAGGCGTTCAAGTATTTCTTCATCAAAAAGTAAGAAAGAATTAATTAAGAAGTTAGCAAAGTTAGACTTAGAATGTTAAAAGTCAAAAATGAAATTCAAAATGTAAAACTAGAAGAATCAGGGGTTGAGAGTAAGCAAGATTACATAAGAAGGTATGTGGAGTTCCATTTCGAAACATTGCCACACCAAAAGCATTCTGTATCTGAGAGTAAAGTTAAATCAAATGAAGAATATGATGGATTGCAAATTAGTAAGAAAGAAGATTTGAGAGAGAAACTAAACCTTGACGATGAATATGTGAGTAATCTAAATCCTAAAGCTAATGAGGTGTTAGTTAATAAAAAAAAATAAAATAAAATAAAATCTTGTTCAGGGAGAACAGAAGAAAAGGATGCTATCCAACAATTAGCTGAAATACTTTGTGCTAGGCAAATTTGTGACTCGCTTCCTAGGCCTGAACCAGAAGTCTTCAAAGGTGACATACTTCAGTATTCAATGTGGGTTAAGTCGTTTGAGACTTTAATTGAGTCAGAAACTAAAGTGGCAGCTGAAAGAATGTATTATTTAAGCAAATATACAGATGGAGAAGCAAAAGAAGTTATAAGTGGACTTTTGTTATTAGATACTACTGAAGCTTACCATAAGGCTAGAAATTCTAGCTTTTAAAACAAAGATTTGGTAATGCCTTTGTAATCACTAATGAATATAGAAAGAAATTACATGAGTGGCCAAGGATTCCTCTGAATGATGGACCAGCTTTGATGAAATTTTCTGATTCCTTGGAGACATGCAAGACAGCAATGAATAATATTCAATATTTAAATATATTAAATGATCCCAAAGAGAATCAGAGAATATTACAAAAATTGCCACATCTATACAATTATACAATTGTAGATAAAGAGCTATATAAAGCCAGTGAACTTGATGATGAGAGTGATGATGGCTTATTATATTAAGCAGAATTTCCCTCATTCACAAAGTTTTGTACATTTGTAAGAAAAGAAGCTTCAAAGGCATGCAACCCAATAACTTCAATCACTGCAGTTCAAGATAAAGGTGTTAGAGGTAATGTAACTGCAAATGTACAAAAACAAAAGTCAAGGTCAGTGAAGAGCTTTGTGACAGAAACCAAAGAAATTAATGATAAAATGAGTGACAACAGTAGATTTGCTTGCCCATTTTGCAGTCAGATACATAACCATAATAACTGTAACAAGTTTTTAAATTTGGATTTGAAAGACAAAAGGAATTTTGTTGATAAAAACAAATTATGTAGAGGTTGTCTAAAGAGAGGACACATATCAAGATATTGCCATCGAAGGAGCAAATGCAAATTTGTAATAGATTACATCCTACTTCTCTCCATGATGATGCACTAATACAAAAGAACAGATGGGAGTCTGAAAATAAAGTTCAAGTTAAGGAATAAGAAAAAGAGGCTGTTTCTAATACAATTACAGTTAACAAATGTATTGCTATGGATGTTAACTCGATGATAGTTCCTGTGTGGTTGCACCATAAAAGTGACGAGCAGAAAAAAGTCTTGGTGTATGCATTACTTGATGATCAGTCTGATGTATGTTTTATTAAAAACAGTGCTCTAGGTAAGTTAGGCGTTGGTGGAACAAAGGTTCATCTAAGATTAGCTACTATGAATGGTGAACAAACTGTTACATGCTCTAAAAGTTGTGGTCTAATTGTAAAGGGTGTGTATGAAAATAGAGATATACCATTGCCTCATACTTATTCTAGAGAAATAATTCCTTGCAGGTAAGATGTAATACCAAGACCTGAAACTGCCAGAGAGTGACCACATTTGGAAAGAATATTTGAGAAACTGATGCCTTACAATGATGATGTAGAAGTAGGACTCCTGATAGGTCTCAGTTGTATTAAGGCAATTAAGCCAAAGGAAATTATTACTGGCAATGAGAATGATCCCTATGCAAAACGAACTGATCTTGGTTGGGGTATTGCAGGTAAAGTCAGAGGTGTTGATCCAAAGGAGGTAGATGTAGTCACAGTACTCAGAACAATGATTCAAGAAAAAATGTTGTCTTCTCACAGTGCCTAGAAAGGTCAAAGAGATTATTAATCCTGAGCAAGTGAAAAAAAAAAATGTTTGAACTTGATTTTAATTAAGTAAATGATGATTGTCCTATTTCTCAAGATGATAAAATGTTTATAAAAAGAATGAGAGAAGGTATTCATCAGGTTGAAAGAGGACATTATGAAATGCCTCTGCCTTTAAAGAATGTAGCTTTCAAGTTCCCAAATAATAGAGATGCAGTTTTGTACAGGTTAATGAATCTTAAAAGTTAATTCAAGCAAAAGAAAGATTACTATAAAGATTATGTCAAATTTATGATCTCATCGAGAAAGGTTATGCAGAACCAATCCGAAAGGAAGAATTAAGTAAGGATGATGGCAAAGTTTGGTATATTCCACATCATGGTGTTTACCATCCCAAAAGGCCAGGAAAAATAAGAGTAGTTTTTGACTGCAGTGCTCGCTATCACAATGTATCACTGAATGATAACCTTTTGAAAGGTCCAGACTTAACAAATAATCTTACAGGAGTACTGGGCAGATTTCGCCAAGAACCAGTAGCATTTATTTGTGACATCAAGCGAATGTACCATCAAGTTAAAATTGAATGTCAGAACAGAGATTTACCTAGGTTGTTGTAGTGGAAAAATGGTAATTTAGAATATGAAATAATGGAATTTAGAATGACAGTTCATCTTTTTGGAGGTGTATGGGAGAGACAGCAGAATCCATCGTCAATAGTAGTCCATTAACACTGGGCAGTATTAAACCAATAGAGAATTTGGATCCTCTAACTCCTAACCATCTTTTGACAATGAAATCAAGGGTTGTATTGCCACCACCAGGTAATTTACAAAGTAATGATCTACATTCAAGGAAAAGGTGGCGAAGAGTACAGTATTTAGCCAAAAGAGTTTTTACAAGCTCTTCAATCAAGAGATAAGTGGATTAAACCCAGAAGAAATGTAAAAGTAGGAGATATTGTGATTGTAAAGGATCAAAACGTCTGATTCATGTCTTGATAAAAATGGTAAAATGATTAAAGAATTTACTTATGTTGAGAGACCTATGCATATTCTAATTATGTTATTAGATTATAGGGAATAAAGTTTTATTTGAGTCAACTTAATATACTTTATATCCAGGGAAGTCCCCGGCAAAGAGATTTATTTTATTTGTGATACCTCAGAAGATTAATGTTTTATTTTTGTATTTACTTTCTAGAAAGAAGTTTTATAAAGAAATAGTTTTAAGGTAGTATAATGTTAATTGTAAATTGTAAACAATTTAGTGTAGCCATGTAAGTGTGGCAGCTCAATTAAGAAAGTAAAGATGAATGAAAATGTTTTAAAAGACTATGTTTCAAAGTTGAATACATAGACGGGTATTGGAACGCGGTTGTTTACTTCAATGGCAGCTGTGGTCGCCGAACAGCAACAGGCCCTATTGTAGGGGTTTGGAAGTAAATTACATTCTTTGTACTAGTTTATGCATCCTATTATTATAATTTTATGTTTTATATGTTTGTTAGCATTTAGTGATGTGCTTTATTTGAATTAAGTGTATGAATTATTGCAAGTTTAATAGTGTATATGACCACATGGCCACAGTTGTTACGTTCCACATTGTTTTGTTGCAGTTTTATGTATGAGTACGGACATGGAAGATATGGATGAACATGTAGAAATTGTATTTCATCAGTTATGGAGAATAAAGGAAGAAGCAACAAGAACTGTTATTCTCCAGAATCCATTGAAGTACTCATTCAGTAAACAAATTCCAACAAAAGGGCGAGGCTGCAGCGACATCTAAGGCGCCTCGAGGGCAAGGCTCCGTAGGTGGCCGAGCAATATGGCATATACATAAGTCTACTTCTTTTACCAGTGGACCACGTGGCTGTTTACCATGTGGCTCTAAGTACCAATTAGGAACCATTCACTTAGCGAGGGCGTAGATGACGATGTTATCTGACCTCGCTTGACCCGTCAGTTCGTCGCCAGCGTCCAGCATGGTAAGGTCGGCCTAGCCCTCTCCCTCCAGGCATGTTGACCTGACGCATGACCCAGCATACTGCTTTTACTCATTTAGACATTTAGACCCAGCTCATAGCATTTTACAGAGAGAAACGGAAAAGGAGAGAGAGAGAGAGAGAGGGAGAGAGAGAGAGAGGGAAAGAGAGAGAGAGAGGGAAGAGAGAGAGAGAGAGAGAGAGAAAGAGAGAGAGAGAGAGAGAAGAGAAGAGTATAACGGGAATAGAACCCAATTACATTGGCTTGCAGGGGTATTGATAACGGCATTCACTCTTTATTTCTGAGTTGACACATGCAGTATAAGAACACACGAGACATGTCTAGTTATGGGTATGGCGGTATGTGGTCGCAGCCAGCTGCCCAGAGGGAGAGGGCGGAGCTGACCTTACTGCGTCGGGTGCTTAACACGAACTCTGTTAAACGAGGTGAGATATAAAATGTGATGTCCGCCCTTGCTGAGCGGGTGGTTCTTATTTGGGACTTTGGATCCGCGTGGTCATCAGCCTCCTCGTAGTCCTGGTCCAGGCCAGTAGATAGTAAAATGCCAAATCCGGGATGTGACCTTGAGGATGACGTAACACACTCCCGGATATAGCACAGCCATAACCATGAGGATGACGTAACACACTCCCGGATATGGCTATACCATAACCATGAGGATGACGTAACACACTCCCGGATATAGCACTGCCATGACCTCGAGGATGACCTTTGAGGATGACGTAACACACCCCCCGGATATAGCAGTGCTATAACCATGAGGATGACGTAACACCTCCCTCCCCCGCAAGATATGGGTATACCATAACGTTGAGGATGACGTAACGTACCCGTAATTGTAGAAGGTGATTGGATACTGACATAACACGCGCTTTTTTCTTTTCTTTTTTAATCTTCATCTTGATGTCACGACCAGACCCTTCAGGGTACGTTACAATGTAACCATACAATCAGATTCACTTGCTCTGTGGGAGGTATATGGAAACTTCACAGGCAAGGGAATATAAATACCTCACTCCTACCTTATGCTATTCATTGTTTCAAAGATGGAAACAGAGGCGTATATATACATAACATCCCTCGCATCATCTGACTTATACCCGAATAACACATCAAGCGCTTTTGTAAACGCAATTAAACCTTTACATTTAGACCCCTCATTAGAATACGAGATAGGGCTGGCGTATAGATAGGGCTG
>NC_051389.1:43781161-43789942 GCF_015228065.2 Penaeus monodon
CTTTTTTTTGAAAAAAATTTCACTGAGAAATTATAAAAAACTCTTTTTATAAAAAAAAAATAATGATCTTTGAAGTACTAATAATTGTTAAAGCATGTAAAAAGAACCCTTTAAAGGAGATAAAAAAATTAAGAGTTTGCTATTTACAAGAAAAGGAAGACTTTGCAACCCTGCAAAAAAATCTAGTTTCTCAAAAACCGGGAATCAACCTTTTCCCTGATTGCTATGCTGGCAACATGTGGTTTGCTCTAGAGTGGGGGTTTTTCAAAATTTTGTACAGGTGAGTTTTTTTGCGCTTTCCCTTTTTTCCACCCTGAGGTCACGCCCCTTCAGAACTCCCCTGCAATTTCCTCAAATAAAGGGAGTCAGCAATTTGGGAGTTTAACTCCATGCTATCCTTGGTTTTATCAGCCTTGGAATTTCCCCAGTACTCAAGCCACGATTTTTGAACTGCCATATCAATCATCTGTGCTCTGTTTGCACAGTTTTTTGGGGGCAGGCATGCCCTATTTCTATAATTAAAACTTGGTTGCTATGCCCAACCGGTCGAAGTAGAATGAATTTTCCTTGGGTTTTCGGAATTCAAAAATTTCTTAGGATTCCAGCCTCACCAATTTTCACACTTTTTATCATTTTCCCCGGATCTTGTTTTTGGAAAAATTCTTTTGTTTGAATGTTTTTATCCCTTTTAATAATTTATTTTTTTTGTTTTTGAAGATTTTCATGATGTATGTTAGTATGTTGTAAATCCTTGTTCTTTCTTTCCAGACATGTTTTCCCTGGGAATTTCAAAGCTTGTGAAAAAAATTTATACAAGGAATTTTCATGATATCTTTATTTACTTGAAAGTGGATTTCCCAGTCATAACAAAAAAAAACTTTGGATTTTACGGTAAGGGTTCAAAAGTATTTTTAGATATACCCATTAAAATACTTAGGAGACAAAACTCGATGACCTTCAATTTTCTCAAGTGAATATTGGAAACTTGGGTGTAATTTTTTCCCTGTGGAAAACCCAAAAAATTTTCTTACTGTGAGTTACCCTTTTGATAATAAATTTTAAATTTGGATTCTCTTGACCTTTTGGGGTGAAAAGGGTTTCTCCCCCTCCTCCTCTGTGTATTCATTGTTTCAAGTGGCAAATTCTGAGGCCAATTATCCTCCAATTGGAATTCTGCATCAGAATCCTCTAAAAACAGTGTGATATCAGAATTCGAAAAATATTGATAAGTTATCCATAAAACATGATATGATGATGACATGTTTAAGAAAATTATGTAAAAATTTAATAAGGTATAGTTATAGTTATTAAAACCCTATATAATTCGCAGTGCAAACTATTATGTACATTAAAAAATTTCAAAAAAAGAAAAAATTACGAACACATAAATTTAGGCAATGTAAAATACAGGACCCCATCCTTTGTGGTATACCCAGTAAGTCATAAATGACCCACACCTCGTACAAGGTCACTGTTAAATGACATCTATTTTTCACATGAGCAATGTTTTATGCTATCTGTTACAAGAAAAAATGCTGACAAAAAATTTTTTAACAAAATGTCATACCTCCTGGTATCCCAAAAAATTTTTTATATGAAAAAATTTATTATGAATCAAACTTCTCTTAACTGTTACATTGTGAAACTGCCGATGTGCTCACATGGACCCCTATTACTTGTGATTTTTTTCTCCCATTGAGATCGTGAATATCAATAACTATTGGTTTATATCTCTTGAAATTACTCAATAATGCTTTATTTTTCTAAAATATGAAAACCATATTTTTGGAAAACATTAATTCGATTAACTTCTCCATAGTAATGAAAATCTAAGGAGCTTACGTATATGCTTTTTCGTAACCTCCATGACACTCTTAGTGGGTTTTAATGCCGCTCCAAATGGTAACTTTTGATATGTCAGTAATCATAGAAAACGATGCAATAAAAAGAGGGAGACTATCATGTACTCTGGTGATACAACCCTTTGGAAAAGTGTACTAAATTTGACCCAAAATACATATTGGGTCGAAAGGGAGGTGTGTGGTGTTGTGACACCCCCAACCACAAAACCACACCCAACACACACACACACACCAACATCCACACACACACCCAAAACCCCCACTCAACAAAAACACACACCCCCACACATATATTTTATATATATAATATATATATATATATATATATTTTATATAAATATATATAATATGTGTGGGTTTTTGTGTGTGTGGTGTGTGTGTGTTTTGTGTTATGTAGTATTATTTTCACACAAACACACAAACACACAACAATATATATATTTTTATATATTGTTATATATATAATATATGTTTTATATATATTATATATTCATATATATTCATATAAATATAAATGTGTCACACGCACGCACGCAGGTACACCCCCCCCCCCCACACACACACACAATGCTACAATAATCTCCCTATCAGTACTCTGACAACGGCTACCAAAATTGTAAATTTTATTGTTAAATAAAACGCCAGTCAAAGTTCTAGTCTGCAATAGTACATAGGTGTACCTTTTTTAGTTATTGCAAAAGTGGGCAGTGGTCTTTTTTTGATCTTTTTCTTGTCTATCTCTTCAGCACCCAACACCAGAACCCTATGATGCAATTGGGAAAAAACAAAGAGTTCAGTAACTTAGCTTTGTCCGTAAGGTAAGCTTGGGCTTTCCAGATGTTTTTGAGAGCAAAATGTGGCGTTTTTGCAATGGTAATTCTTCTTTTATTCCAGTGAATCATATAGTATTAGTTAAAACAGCTCCAAGATAAGTGAACCTTTCACTTTTCTAAAAACCTTCCCTTTGATGTAAAATCATTTTCATTGCCGGTTATTTTTGAATCTTCATGACTAGTTTTTTGGGCATTAAGAAACAAGCAGCCTTTTCGTGCTTCTTTAATTTAACTTTATTGTGTTGTTGTAGTCAGGATACTGCTGGAAATCAAACATATCATCGGCGTCCCTTAGTTTTTGATTTTTGTATCCTCCAACATCTACACTTCCTTCAAAATTCTCAGAGCCCCTTATAATTGTTTCAAAATATTTTAAAGGGGGTGGGAGACAGAATGCAACTTTTTCGCACCCCTTTTTTTGACTTCGAAACTTTTTTAACCATAAGGGGTTTCTTACAGCTACTTTTTATGGTTTTTCCCAGGGTTTTTATTAGGGGAATGTTTTTTTGGAAAAATTATATCTTTCATGTTATTCCAGGGGATTCGGACAACGTATAAAAAAGCTTTCAAGTAATCGATGAAACACAGGTTAGGTCTTTGGTTCTCTGTTTTCTCTATGATAAATTTTCAGATTAGAATTGGTTTCTGGTACCTTTTCAGGGAAAAACCTCTTTTTGTCTGCAATTTTTTCTCTTACTTCAGCTTCTTCTTTCAGCAAAAATTTTCAAAAAAATTTTTTGCTGCTGTGACAATTAAGCAATTGCCCTGTTTTTTGTTGCTTGGAGCGCGTCCCCTTTTTAGACGGGAGAAAGTGATTTTCCCAGTTTTTGGGCCCATCTTTTCTTTCCCAAAGTTTGTACAAGTTTGTAGAAGTTTTCAACATTTCCCGCCAGCATTTTTGATTATTTCCGCTGTTTTTCATCCTTTCCCCGGGTCTGTTATTTTTCAACTCTTTTAGGGCTTTTAAAACTTCGTTAGCATGGGGTGGTTCATTTTCCCTTCATGAGTCAAATTTAATGTTGTTAATCTTTATTCTTTTTGTAAGGGTTGGAAAAAATTTTGTTTCTCTATCTTCACTTCTATTCCATCAAAAAAAACAAGCCACTTCAGTTTTGATGTGTCCGTTGTGGGTTTAATTTTCGTGTGGTGTTGTACCCCTTTGGGTAGAGTTTTTCTTTTGTTTTATTGATAAAAAACATTTTTTCATTATCTGGCAATGTTATTTAAATTTTTTCCTTTATTTTGTCGAAAATAATTTAAATTTTTTTGTATTTTGTTTTCGAAATTTCCCTTTTAAACTGGATTTTTGCCCTTTGTTTTTAGGCATCTTTTTTTTTAATTTCACTTATTTTTTTTTCAGTATCCAGGGGAATTTGTTTTTTTTCTTTTTGCGAAGTTTTTTAAGCAGCACTCAGAAAGAGTTTTTTTTCCTTCTTCCCACAACTATTTGGTGTTTTATCATCTTCACTTTGTTGGTACTCAAATTTTTTTTGACACGAATTCTGAAATTTGTTATCAAGTTTTTGTAAGTCGAGTTTAGGGGGGGTTTTTGGACGCTCCATCTTTTTGGTCTTATTGAAAGTCGATTTTTGTAGTTGGTGGTCACTTTGCAGTCGGCCCCCAGGTCTTGTTTGGGCTTTTTATGAAATTTTTTTCCATTTTTGTTCAGAAAATGTATCAATTTGGTTGGGGTTTTCTTTGTCTGGGAAAACCACGTGTAAAAGTGTTTGGGGGGTGTTGGAACAATGTTTGGGAAACTAGATTTTTTGTATACAGAAACCCTTAAAAAATTTTACTTTTTTCATTTTTATCTCCAAACCCCAATTTCCAAGGGGTATTTTTTAGATCATTTGCCTACTTTGGGTTGAGGTTTTTCCCCCTGATACTTTACATCTCTGTTAGGGGTTTTCTAAAGTTTTTTGGAGAGTGTTTTAAAAATTTTTCCCTTTTTATCACTTGCAATGTTGGGTTTGGGGCAAGCATTGTATAATACTAATGTTTTGAGTTTTGCTTGTATTTTGACTTTTAAAATGCGATCTTTTTTGGGTACCCCAATTTGTGCATTTTCAGTTTTTTTTGTGAGAATCATAGCAAATCCGTGATATAATTTCCTCTTTTTTTCCAGAAAAAAGAAATGTCTTGTTTTTTAGTTTTGAAACTTCCCCTTACTTTTTTATTTTGGCTCACGATTTTAGTATTTAATGTTGTATTATCCCTTTCGTTGAAGTATTAATTTACCCATCTCTTTTTTTTCCCTTTCATTCCCCCTTCCCCATTTTTTTAAAGTGTTTTTTGGACATATTTTTTTTTTCTTTTGGTCTTCCGATGATATTTAACATATAGCCGGTTTTCCCAGACTAAAGCACCCGTTGAGTGGTAGAATTTCATTTTTTATTTTTAAACATTTGGGGTAGAGGTTTTTCAGGAGAAAGAAAAATTTATTTTAATCCCCCCGGGTCCTCTCAATCGCAGTCTCCAACTAACTAGGGGGAAATATCTCTGCCGCTTTTAAAAAAGCCCCTGTAATACGCCCGCCTATTATTTGGTGAAACCATAGAGAATCAGTAGAACCGAAGGTTTCTTTTGCCAGATATCCCCCTGCCCGCTGCCCACAGTTTTACCGCAACCCTGACATGGGGGCTAAAAGGGTGTACCTTGTTCAAGGGGAACCCCCCGGGGGCAGTTTTTTGTTTATCAGGACAATACCAAATACAGTTTAAAAGGACGGAGAAAGAAAAAAAATGTGAAGTGCTGAAAAAAGTAAATTGTAAAAATCGGCTGTTGGACACTTGAACAAAAGGAAACAAGTTTTTGGCATGGAGAGAACAAAGTATTGAGAAGAGTTTTCTGACAGGGGGTGATAGGAAACAGAGGAAGAGGCAAACCCAAGACAAAACGAGCAAACATCAAAAAAAGTTGGCGGGCTTCGATGGTGCAAATAAAGAAAAAGCGCAAGATCGAGTTGAGGGGAAAAGGGTGGTGGAGAGGGCCTGGCTGCTCAAACATGACTACCGTTTTTTGAGATGTATATATATTTTTAATATACCGTAACATATATATATATCACACACACACCCACACACACAACACACAAAAACACACACACCACACACACGACACCACACAACAAACACACACACACACACACACCCAAAAATATATATTATAATATATATATTAATATAAAATATTAAATTTTATAAAAATGGTCACACACACACAACAAAAATTTCTAAGGCTATTTGATTACATAAGTCTATTCTTTATCAAAGACCACGTGCTGTTTACAAACCCGGCTTGAAATCGAATTTACAACCATCAACTCAGCGAGGGCGTAGATCAATTAATCTACCTCGCCTGACCTGATATTTCGTGGCCAACCCCCCGACGGGGCCCAGTGGGGCCTAACCTTCCCCTTTCAGGGGCCTCCCCTGCCTAGGGGGACGGCCTGACACGTGCCCCCCGTGGCCCCGCTTTCCCCTTTAACATGGGGGTTTTCTGTTTCCCATACTATCTTAGCATTTAAAAGGTTTACCCCCTTGAAGCCTTTTTACTAGGGCTCATACCTTTTAAAAATCTGGGGGCAGCGGAGTCGCCGCCCTTTTGGCTCGAGCACGAATGCAAAATCTTGAAAAAAAAAAAAAATGCTTGCCCGCTTTTCCAAGAAGCTAAGAAATGTAAAACACTTTTTGGGCCCCCTTCTTTTATTTTTTTTCCCTTTCTTCTTCCCCCATAAGGTTAAGCCTTGGTTTTTTTGGGAAAAAAAATCCCAAATACAGAAAAAGGACATTCCACACTATTTCTGAACTCAGATGCATTACGCGTGATCGGGGTATTGGTCAAAAAACTAAATTCGTTCGTTATTTTAAAAATTTCTCTTTTTTAGGATTTATGTTGTTTTCAACGCAAAAATTTTTAACGTGTCATGTTTTTATTTTATCACGAATTTTATTTCATTTTACCCTTTCCCTCACCTTGCCCCGATCTGACTGCATTTTTCTCTTTCGCTTGACTAGGAAGGGTAAACAGTTCCCACTTGTTTTTCCCTTTTGGACCTACCTCATTTTCCCTTTGGTCATTTGGGGACGTAGAAAGGAAAGGACAACTGTAATTTGGTTTTTGTTTTTGTTGGGACCTTTGGGGGGTTAACCGTAGACTTTTACATTGCTCATTTGGGGACATTTCTTGGGGGCTAGAAGGGGGCTTGTAATGCAAATTTTATTAAAATTTTTTTTTTTGAAAATAGCAAAGGAAACCCCCCCTATCATAGGCACAGGGTTTTCCCAAATACCCGGGGTTGCGAAATGCCTAAAAAGATCTCCGCTCCAACATTCGAAAGCAAAGGGACAGGTAAAACCAAGTTATTTGTTTGATTGGCAATTTTTAATTGGGGTCCCCCCAGTTACGCCCCTTAAAAATGTAGGACAGGGTTTAAAACTAGAATCTTATTTACTTTAAACCCCCCTTCTCACCTTTTTGAAGTCACTTATTTTTTGGGGAAATTCCCAAAACGATCGTTGTTTTGGTTTTAGATACGTGTGGGGATTTTTTGAGTGCCATCAAGATAAAGGGAAAGAGCGGTTTTTTACAGATTTTTCCCGGGTTGGTTCGCTTTAAGTACGGGATTTTTTTGGGGAAGGATCCCCCGTTTTATGAAATCTAACAGCAGACTAGACATGACTACCCGGCAGTCAGATTTTGAACCTGAGAAGATTTTTTGGCTAAAAAGCTGCAAATATTTTTTTCACGTCACCATTTATTCTGCGACTTCGTGCATATCTTAAATTTTGAATTAAATGTGGTAGTGAAATAATTTTAAATAGTAGCATCAAATCTATCTATTTTTGTAATTTTAAATTTTAATATCGTGTTGGATTCATTCTCGTGTGAGGCCACTTTCACTTTCACTCATTATTTTTCACCCCTTGTGGGGTCACTCCACTTTCATTCATTAGGTGTTGCTCACACATGCACCACACCACTCACTAAATCACTCATCCAGCGAAAAAAAAGACACTGAAACCTTTTCATTAATGGGTTTGTTGCGCGTAGTGCCGGCGAAAGTTTTTGTCAATCGTGAGAGTGACTTTTATTTCTTCTCTGGTAGAAAATTTGGGTTTTCAAGTAAACCCTTTGGGACTGCCTTTGTCGTTTCCCTTATCTACTCTGATACTTCAGAGAGGGTTGGTTTTTTCAAGCCAGTTTCTATGAGGGCTCCTCCCTATTTTTTCTTCATCTTTTTGAAAAAAACACAAAAAAAAAAAAAAAAAACGAAAAAAAAATAAAAAAAGAACATTTAAAAACCCCAAAATTTTTATAAATAATGATCAGTGGTACTTAAACCCCCTTTCTCTGTTGCCCTTTCTTTTTTTTCTTACCATTGGCCCTAGCGGTATGTCAATTTCCCCGATTATATAGCGTCGGGGCCCCATGATAACCGAATGGCACCAAAAAGGGGGATCCATGCAGAACCGTCACCCTTGGATGCTTGGGAAGGACTCACGGAGATGCCATAGGGTGCAACCAGGTGTTTTTCAGAGCGGGTTAGCTGTCCCCTAAAGTGTGGGGGGTCTGCCTTTGGGGACGGCCGTAGATCCAGTGAAGGACCAGGAAAATTGCCAGGAGGAACCCGCGCCCCCAGGAGCGGTGGGGAGCTTACGGGGGCTGCGATCCCAACTCCAGGAG
Source organism: Penaeus monodon (assembly GCF_015228065.2). Lineage (NCBI taxonomy): Eukaryota > Metazoa > Arthropoda > Malacostraca > Decapoda > Penaeidae > Penaeus > Penaeus monodon. The sequence goes on from NC_051389.1 coordinate 43,789,542, forward strand.
CTCGTTTCAGCCGCCCTGAGAGCTGAAGACGACGGCCTGCCCGGGCGCCATAGATTCAGATGAAGTACGAGGAAAGGGACGAGCTGAAGCCGGAACGACCTGGACGAGATCTGTGAGGGCGTGTGGCAGGACACCGCTAGTTAGGGCCCGGACAAAAGGGTCGGGAAATCTAGATGAAACCAAGTAAGGAGGGCCTGTGGAGACTTTCAAGGACGTTTTGGGGCTCGAGGACGGACAGCTTTCACCCAGGACCAGGAAAAGCACGACAGGGACGAGCAGCACGAAGAACAACAGGACAAAAAAAAAAAAACACCCGGGGAAAAAAATTTGGGGGGGGGAGTAACCCAAAGGGGCCCAAGTTAGAAAAAACCCTGGGCCCCAAATCCTTTTGTCCTCCCGGG
>NC_051389.1:43790042-43800042 GCF_015228065.2 Penaeus monodon
TATATATATATATGATATATATATGATAAGAATATATAAAATATATATATAATATGTATATATATATACATATGATATATATATATATATATATATATATATAATATATATAATATATAAATATATTATATATATATCAATCAATATATATATATATATACATATATATATATATCATATATATATATAATATATATATATTATATATACATATATACATATATATATATATATATATATGTATATGGTATATGTATATGGTATATGTATATGGTATATGGTATATGGTATATGTATATGGTATATGTATATGTATATATATATATATATATATATATATATATATATATATATATATTATATATATGGTATATCTATATGTATATATGTTTATATATATATATATATATATATATATATATATATATATATATATATATTATAATGTTATATGTATATGTATATGTATATGTATATATATATATATATATATATATATATATATATGATATATATATATATATATATAGATATATATATATATATATATATATATATATATATAATAATATAATCACTTTTATCACATATAATCATATATATATCATATAATATCATATATATATTATAAAAATATCATATATATATAATATATATATATATATATATATATATATATATATGGGTGGGTGCTTCACGTGCATGGTGATGTGAAGCGATGGTGGTAGCCTAGATAGTGTTAAGTGCTTGCATGCCTTCTCGCTTGCAGCTTCCACCAATGGCTAGCTCAGTGCAAAAATGGGAACAGCTTTTGCATAAGTCTCCCCTGCCAGGTCACAGCCTCTCCATCATCAAGACTTCTGCAGTGCCTCCTCTTGGCCACCCATGGGTAACTGGGCACCTTGCGGTCCCAGGCTAAAGTGTGGGGGATATCGGAGCAGCAGGAGGCCCCAGAGGTACGAAGCTATGGCCCACCGGCGTGTGGACACACTCTGGCTCCGTACCAACTCCTGCCCCCAAACCACCCTGGGGTAATGGGGCAGGTCAGGGGAGGTGGGCTTTGCTAGTCCTCCTCCCCCCAGAAAGACCCACCAGCAACGACCAGAATAAATGGAATAAATGAAGCTTGTAGGGCAAAGCCCTCGGGAATCCCACAGGCGGATGGGCAGTCCCACAGCCTGCCAACCCCCTTTATTTGGGGCTGTGTCGGCGGGGGTGGCAGAGGTGGCGTGCACCCAGAGTGACCACCCAAGGCTTAATCTCAGGCATGCTTTCCGGGTAGACGCTTGGAACATCCGGTCCTTGTGGCAGGATGAGCGGTTACCTCTGCTATCGCGGAATTGAGGCGACTGGGAGTTGAGGTGGCTGCCCTCTCAGAGGTGAGAAGACCTGGTAGCGGCACAATCAGTGTGGGTGGGTACACCTACTACTGGTTGGGCCGCAGTGATGGTCACCACCTCCAGGGTGTAGCCATAGCATCTCCAACCGACTTCAGCCCTCGGTAGTTGAGGTGACACCGGTTGATGAGCATATTATGGCATTGAGACTGAAGCATGCTTTTGGCTTCATGTCTCTTATTGCTGCATACGCACCTACCGATGCATATAAAATTGATGTGACTGAGCTGGCTATGAAATGTCTGTCAGCCCCCATGGCTCAAGAACTGATCCCAACACCGAGAATAGCCTCCTTCTCCGGGACTTTGCTAGGTCCCAGAAAATGAGGATCTCTGGTTCCTGGTACTAGCGCTCCAACTCACATCGCTGGACATGGTACAGCGATACGGGTACAGTGGCCAAGGAGATCGACCACATTCTTGTTAGCACGCGATGGAGGATCCTCCAGAACTGCAGGGTTTACCGGAGTGCCGAGTTCTGTGGCACCGACCATAGGCTGGTTGTGGCTACCCTGCGGGTCCATTTCAAAACTCCCTGTCCCTCCAGTGGCCACCCAAAGGTGTTTCACCTGGACAGACTAAGGGAGGAGGAGTGTGTCCGTGGCTTCACCATGGCAGTTTCTGAACAATTCACAGAACTCAACAACCTGACGGACCTAGTTGCTCTGTGAGAGCTCTTCAAGCGCGTAACATTTGAAGCAGCTCAAGAGTCCATTGGCATACGCCCAAGGGCAAGTAAGAATTCCAACTCCCTGGAGACATTAGAGGCTCGGACACTGCTGAGAAGGGACAAGGAACAGTTCATCAGGAATATTGCTGAGGAGGTTGAAGGCCATTTCTTGGTAAATGACCTTCGCCCTGCCTACCAAGCCCTGAGAAAACTGAACTCTAATCCCTCCTTGCAGATGACTCCAGTCCGATCAGCGGATATACGGATCATCTCAAATCATGTTGGGGTTCGTGAACGTTGGGCTGAGTATTTTGAACAGTTATAACAGGTAGACTCTCCAACAGTTGGCATGGATGTGAGTGATGTCTCAGTGCCTGCACCGGACCCGCCCATCAGTGAGGAACCTCCTACCTTAAAAGAGGTTGGGATGGCAATTTCCAAGCTGAAGAATGGGAAAGCTGCAGGCATATGTTATATCCCTGCTGAAATGCTAAAGTCTGGGGGTGAACCTCTGGCTCGGTTCCTGCATACAGTCCTGACTGCCATCTGGCTGTATGATAATATACATAACATTAATATAGAATAATAAATAAGAATAAGATAAAAATAATAATATATAAAACAAATAGATAAAAATATAACATATAAATATGGATAAAGGTAAATATAATAAATAATATATATAGAATATAAATAATATATATAGTATGGATATAAATAATAGAGATAAGAAATTTCACACAACCACACACACACACACACACACACCACACACAAAACACACACACACACACACACAATAAAATATAAAAAATAGATAAAAAAATAAAATAGAAGTATAATATAAGAAAAAAAGAAAGATAAAATATACACACACACACACACACACACACACACACAAAATAGAAAAAAAAATAAATAGAAATAATAGAAAGAAAATAGAGATAAAATAAAAAGATAAAAAAAGAAATATAAAAAAAAAACAAAAAAATAAAAAATAAAAATAAGATAGAAATAATAAGAGAAAAACACACACACACACACACAATAAGAAATATAAAAAAAATAAAAATAAAGAAGGGGGAAAAGAAATAAAGAAACAAAAAGAAAAAACAATTAAAAAAAAACAAAAAAATAGAAAGTATAAAAAGATAAAAGAAAAACAAAAATAAAAATAAAAGAAAAAAAAGCATAAATAGAAAAAAAAAAATAAACAAAAAAAAAATAAAGAAAAAAATAAACAAAAGAAAAAAAGAAAATAGAATAATAGAAAAAAAGAAAAAAAGAAAATAAAGATAAGAAAGAATAGACGAAATAAAAGAAAAGAATAAGAAAAAAGATAAGATAAAAACAACAGAGAGAAAAAAAGAGATAAAAAGAAGAAAAGATTTGAAGAAAAGTTTAAACTGGGGTAATAAAAAAAAAAAATAAGAAAAAATAAAAAAATAAAGAGAAATAAAAAAAAAATATAGAAAGAATAAAAAAAGAAAAAAAAAGAAGACATAAAATAAAAATAAAATAAGAAAATATAGATAGATAAAAATGAAAAAAGAAATAACAAAAAAGAAAAGATAGATATAGATATAAATAATATAAATAATAAAGAGGTAGATATAATATTCATAATAAGACATATATATAAATATGATATAGCATAAAGAAATAAAAAGATAATAATTACAAATAAAGAGAAGAGAGATAAAAAATATAATATATGAGAAAAAGTATATAGCAAAAAATAAAATAAATACATATTAATATAAATCAATATATATTATATATCCTATATAGAAAATATATATCATAATAATATAGAAAAGTAATAGATATAAATAATATTATATATAATAAGATATAATATATATATAAGTATATATAAATATTAGATATGATATATATATATAAATATATATATATGTATATATAAAATATAATATATATATATATATATAAAATTATATATATATAATATATTATATATAATATATATATATTTTATATATATTATATATATAATATATATAATATAGATTATATATATATATATTTTATATATATATATATATATATATATATATATATATATATATATTATCTATATAATATATATATATATATATATAATGATATATATATATATATATATATTATTTTATTATAATATATATATATATATATATATATATATATATAATATATGTATATGTATATATATATATATATATAATATATATATATATATATATATATATATAAAAATATATATATATATATATAATTTTATTACGGAAATTAACAAAAAACTGGAATAGACAAAAAAGGGAAGACGTAAAAATACTGAATAGCAAGGGCCCTTTTTGCTTTTATCAACCCTACATTATATATATTATAATTATATATATATATATTATATATATATATATATATTATTTTAATATTTATATATATAAAATATAAATAAATTAATATAAAATATTTAATAATAAAATATAAATAATATATTTAATTTATAATAATATATTTTTATATATATATATATATATCTATATATATATATCTATATATAAATTATAATTTTTCACCTTTAAATCATTAGCTTTTTTAAAAATTTTTATACCTTACTTTTTAAAAAGGGGTGAAAAGGGGTGTGACGGCTTCATCTACATTAGGGTTCCGTAGCAGATGACAAAGTGACGCACATTTTGATTTCTCCCTTTTATCACGTAAAACCCCTGATGTTTTATCAAATTCAGTCTGTTGTCATAGATAAATTGTTTAGTACTAAACAACATAAAAATAATAATAAATTTGACAGTTTTTTTTTTAACCCCTTTGCCAAGGGGGATGGCATGTAGAAATCCCATCCCCACTGGGGTTTTTACTTTTTTAATTGTTTTTACACATAGATGGCTTACATTTGGTATAAGTCAAAATGAGCCAGTTACAAGTACGCCTGTCTCACCGTTCACCCTGTTCGTTGTTTTACGAAAATATTTTACGCTATTTTATTTTGCTGTTACAAGTATATAACATTAAAAACCCTAATTTTAAAATAAAAATAACACCACGTATTGTAGCACAAGTAAAAAAATTTCATTTTTTTCCCCCAAGGAAAGGGTGAAATCGGGTAAGGGCCCAAAAGATCTACTAATGAATCCTTTGTGGTTAAGCACTAGCGACCCTCAATGTGCATGAGACATTTCACAAAAATATAAAAAATAGCACAGCTTTTCCCCCCCCTTTTTTTTATTAATTTTTCCCGGTTGGGCTTTGGGTTTAAAATGTGTTACATAAAAAAAAAAATAGAAGAGGGGCTTTCAGATGTCGAATAGTCTCGTATACTATTTGCATTGTATTTTTTGGCAAGAAATTGCTTTTATGTATTTTAAACATGAGAAAACAGTTAGAAAATTATTTGCTCTGCCCTGGTTTCATTGCATTCTAAAACCTTTGATTCTGTAAATTTCAACCCTTTGAGAAATGGCCCCTACACTGTCATGACAAGGGGGGGGCCTATGGCAATGAGGCTGCTCTATTTTGTGCACTATTAGCCATGGATTTTTTCAGGCTTCTATATATTTGCTTGAAAAAATAATCAATTGTTAGAATAAAGACAAGGGCTCATTATTCCATTTTTTGTTGTTCTTTTTTTTTTTTAAATTTTGTTTTTCCCCCATTATAAGAAACTAAAGGTCCCATCAGTTGAATTCATGGGGGTAAAGGCGTGGAAGAAACCTACATCTTTTGACCACCCCCTTCCCCCACATGGAATAATCCCCAAACATAAAAATCAAAATAAAAAAAAAGTGGAAAGAGATGGCAGGGCAAATAGATAACAATCTAAAAAAATTTTGATGGGGAAAGTGTCAGTAATGGCTGCAATCTGAGAGGTCCCAAATTGCAACATAAAGTACAGTGTATCGCATTGCCTTATTTTTGTATGCAAGATTTTTTATTATTATTATCTTTTTCCCCCCAATCAGGAAAAGCGAAAAACAACAAAATATGGTTAAATCCCTGATATCTTAGTCTGACCAGTGTAATAAACCCTCAACATGGGGCAGGCTAGCAATTTTACCCTTTTTTTGAATGTGCCAGGGGTGGAACATTTTCATCCAAAATTTAAAGTTTTTATAACCCAAAATCATTTTTTAAAAATTTAGAATTTTCCCCTAACCAGAAAATAAAATGATTAAAAAAAAGTGGGAAAAATTTCTTAATAATTTTTAAAATTTTGCTTTATTAATTTTCTTCTTTCTGCACATTTGTTTCTTGGCATTCTATGGTTGCACCAAATGCTTCCCCATCTGGGTAAACATCCAGGAGAAAAAGGTTATCACAAGATAAGAAAAATTTTCCCCTTTTTAATATTATTTCCCCCCTTTTTCCAATTTGAGGATGGATTTTCCCCTCGGGGGATTTTTTTATAATAAGTATCCCCATTACCGGGGACAAAAAGTTTTTGTTATACAATTCGAGTTTCTGGGCATTTATTACACAGAAAATTTCTTATGGTCTGTGGTATAAAACTGCTAATTTTCCTATTTTTTTATTAAGGCTTTTTCTTCTGTCATGTATGCTAATGAAGCCGTTTAGGGGAAAAGTGGGACAATCCATTTTCCACGGAATTAAAATAGAGTTTTTTACTTTTGAAATTTTAAGACCAGGGCCAGTAGAAAGAACCCGTTGAGTTTTGATAAGGGAAGCAATGGCCCTCCAAACCTGAAGGGGCATTTTTTCATTATTTTTAATTTGGGGGCAGAAACAAAAAAAAACAGTTTTTCCCGCCGGGGACCCACCAAAACAAAAAGAAATTTAAATTTTTTTAGCAACAAGAAACAAAAAATAAAAAACCGGGGGGGACCGGGGGGGGGGGGGGGGGGGGCGGGGGGGGGGGGGGGGGGGCCGGGCGGGGGGCGGGGCGGGGGGTGGGGGGGGGGGGGGGGGGGGGGGGGGGGGGGGGGGGGGGGGGGGGGGGGGGGGGGGGGGGGGGGGGGGGGGGGGGGGGGGGGGGGGGGGGGGTGGGGGGGGGGTGGGGGGGGGAAAAAAAAGAAAAAAAAAAAAAAAAAAAAAAAAAAAAAAAAAAAAAGGGGAAAAACAGGGGGGGAAAAAAAAAAAAAAAAAAAGAAACAAAAAAAAAATTTAAAATTTCAAAAAAAAAAATAAAAAAACACAAAAAATAAAAAAAAAAAAATAAAAAAAAATAACCAAAATAAAAATTTAAAAAAAAAAATTAAAGAAAAAAGAAAAAAAAAAAAAAAAAGAAAAAAAAGAAAAAAATAAAAAAAAAAAAAAAAAAAAACAATTCAATTTTAAACAAAAAATACATAAAAAAAAGAGAAACAAAAAAAAAAGTATTAAAAAAACAAAAAAAAAATAAAATATTAAATTAATATAATATAATAAAATAAATTTTATATATATAAAAAAAATATATTTTATATAAATATATATTTATATTATATATTTTTATATAAATTTAAAATTTTTATATATTTATAAATTATATTAATATATTAAAAATTTTATACATATATATAAAATTCATTTTTATAATAATTTTATATATAAAATAAAAATAATATATATTATTTATATAATATTATTATTAAATATTTAATAATATATAATATTTTATAAAATAAAAATATATTATATTTTTTATATAATTTTTAATTTTTAAACAATTTTGTGTGTGTGGCGTGTGTGTGTGCTGGCTTTTGTGGGGGTGGGTTGGGGTTGGGGGTGTTTGGGGGTGTGCATTTTTGGTGGGTGTGGGGGTTTAATTTTTGGGGCGTGCGTGCGTGGCGTGCGGGTGTGTGTGGTGTGGTGTGTGTGTGGGGGTGTGTGTGTGTTGTGTGTGTGTGTGTGTGAGTGTGTGGTGGGGTGTTTGGTGTGTGTTGCGTGTGTGGGTGGCTGTGGTGTGCGGGGGTGTGTGCGGGGGTGGTGGGGTGGTGGGTGGGGTTGTTGTGTGGGTGTGTGTGTGTGTGTGTTGTGTGTGTGTGTGTGCTGTGTGGTTGCATGTGGTGGAAACATGGTGGTGTGTGTGTGCTGTGGTGTGTTGATGGTGTGTGGCAAAGTTAGCGTGTGTGTGGCATGGTGGGTGCATGTCTATGCAGTTGGGGGTGCATGTCTTGGTGGGTGTGCGGTGTGTGCGGGGGTGGCAGCAGGGGGTGTGGGGTTTTGGGGGGGGTGCGGGGGATGTGGGGGGGTGGGGGTGGGTGGGGGGGGGGGGGGGTGGGTGTGGGGTGGTGTGTTGTGGTGTGTGTGGGGGGACATAAAAAAAAATAAAAAAAAAAAAAAAAATATAAACAAAAAAAAAAATTTTTAAAATATATAAAAATAAAAATAAAAAATATAAAAAATTAACACAACAATAATATAAAAAAAAATTAAAATAAAAAAAAAACACACACAAATAAAAAAAAAAAATATAATAAAAAAAAAAATTTAAAATTTTAAAAGTATAAAAATCACAACCCCCTTTTGGGAATAAAACAGAAAAAAATAAAAAAAAAATAAATTATATAAATAAATATAAAAATAAAATATATAAATATTTTATAATTACAATATATAACATAAAAAATTACATATAAATAATTTCATATATTTAATATTTCATTATATAATATATTTTAAAAATATAAAAAAATATATATAATTCTTTTATATTTTATTACAAAATATTTAAATTTCTAAAAAATTATTATATTTAAAATATATATAATTTGATTTATTTACAATTTAAATATAATTATATTATATTAAATATTAATATTTACATATTAAATTTTTGAATAAATTAATATAATATATATATATAATTTTTAATAATATTTAAGTTTAATATTTTTTAATATATATATTATTACAATAATATATAATATATATATATAATAATATATAAATATTTTTTTAATATAATATATAAATTTACAATATATTTTTATAAAAAATATTATTTTAATTTATATATATTTTATATATTACAAATTAAAAAATTTATATTTTAAAACTATAATTAAATATATTTATTAAAAATTTTTAATTTTTTATAATTTTAATAATATAAATATAAAATAAAAACATATATATTTTTAAAATAAAAACATAATTATATAAAATAATCAAAAAAAAATATTATTTTAAAAAAAAAATATAAAATTTTAAAAATAAATTAAAATTTTAATATAAATATAAAAATATATTTAAAAAAAATAAAAAAAAAAAATATATATAAAAATTTTATATAATATATTTTAAAAAAATATATAATAATTATATATATATAATAATATTTTATATATATTAAATATATAAAATATTAATAATATTATAAAATAATTTAAAAATATATAATAAAATAAATTAAATACATAAAAAAGAAAAAAAATAATTATAAAAGTATATAAAAAATAAAATATAAATATAAAAAATAATAAAATATTAAAAATTAATAATATATATATATATAATATTTATATTATTATATATATATAATATATTTTATTATATTTTATATATATTAAAATATAATTATATAATTATATATTATATATTATAATTATATATTATTAAAATAATATATATATATATATTATAATATATATTATTATATGATATTTAAAATTTATATTATATAAAATATAAAGATAAAATAAATATATTAAAATATTTTTTTTATTTTTTATTATTTTTATTAAATTTATTATTTTATATCTTTTTTTAAAATATAATTTGTTTAAATATTTTTTTTTTTTTGTTTTTTTTTTTAAAAAAGGGAAATTTTTTTAAATTTTTAATATTTTTTTTCCCAAAAAAAAAATTTTTAATTTTTTTTAAATTAAAAAAATTTTAAAATTTAATTAAAAAAAAAGTTTTATAAAAAATTTTAAAAATTTTTAAAAGACCCTAATGATTTAATGGGTGAT
>NC_051389.1:43807542-43812542 GCF_015228065.2 Penaeus monodon
GCTGCCGCAACACTGATACCTCTGCCTGAGAGCCCCCATAGCTGTCTCGAAGTTTAGCTCGAACACGGTCACTTACAGCCGAGATAAGGGATGCGCGTATGTGTTCCTCTGTGATTGTGCCAGTGCTAGTTGTTGTGCTTGTTCCAGTCACCCCACTAGTCTCTGTAGCCTGCTGAAGTAGTTAATTATTGAGAATTTATTGAAATATCACAACAAGTGCTCAGCCACCAAGGAGTCTATCAGTAGGCCCTAGTGACCACATCTGATTTCCCCATTTCTTGAATTTGCAGGGAAATGTATCTTTCTTTCTAATACTATTAATATTGCTAATGTTATTATTCTTACTGACATTATGATTATCAGAATATTAAAAACCATAAAATAATATAAATGAAGTTTTCCATAATTCAAGGTGGAGGGTAAATAGGTGAGACTGATAGGACTAATAAGTGCTCCATGGTGATTAAGCACTTGTTGAGTCATCTATGTGTAAAGACAATAGACAAAAATTATATTACTATGGGCCTGGCATGTATTCTTGCCATTCGCACTGATTGGATTAATACGAAACTTTGAACATACATTTCTATAACATAGAAACATCTGCATCTGAGATAACTCACCCCTGTAGGGACGCTGGATGTAGTGGACGGGTATGGAGGATATGTTATGCCCCCAGCAGAATAAGGTGGCGGATATGAAGTGGGGGGCTGAGAGGGAGGGTAGCCCGCTGTACTTGCTGGAGGATACACTGGGTATGGTGTGGTTGATGGAGGATAGCCTCCAGGTTGTGTTGGGTAGGGTGGGTACACAGTATTGGCACCAGTTTGAGCTGGGCTGTATGGCATATTTGGTCCTCCTGGCATAGGCATGTAACCTGAAAGACATTTGATTTCTCATTACACCAAATTATCCAAGTGTAATAAATTTACATATCTTCATTTCTTGATATTTGAAGATATTCTGCTCAACTCTTAATATAAGAATCATAGTGCTGAAGTTGAAGTGAGGTTAACTGGCATGATGTCTCGTACAAGCCATGTTATAAAAGGCAGGAACAAATCCTGAACTGCTCCTGTGTTATGACTGTCCCTATCAATCCCTACATCAAAGATTTTAGATGATAAACAGTGATAGACAACAGCTATGCAAAATAAAAAGTTTTCTCAGACCCCTACCCTCCCACAAGGTTTTCAAACCTCTTGTATCACACCAAGATTATTATACTAAGGAATATGAGTAGTTTCAAGAAGGGGAGAAAGAAAGAAAGAAAGAAAGAAAAAAGAAAGAAAGAAAGAAAGAAAGAAAGAAAAGAAAGAAAGAAAGAAAAAAGTAGGAATTTCTCTGGCTGCATCTAGAATTCCCTCTGGAAGTGTTGTGTTGATAGGTAAGTTATTTATAATGAAATCTCTGTGCAACAAAAGGACTAAAAACAATCTATTTCAGTTGTATAAAGAACAAGAAGCATGGGTCTACAGTTACTATAATACAAAATTTTTATCTAGTAATATCAATTGTTTCCTAATCATATATTTTTTTTAAGTTTTGCTATGGGGTTATTTCATGGAAAAACAAGACAAAAACAAAAATGATCACCATAACTTAATTGCTGTTTTCTTGTCTCTTTGAAGAGTTTCATGTCGATTGCCTCATTTTTACGTGGATTTTACTATATACTATATGCAATGATCACCCAACAATTCTCTTCATTAACATTCTTAACCAACTACTCAACAAAATTACAGAATATACACAAAAACAAAAATAATAGCAACAACAAACTAAATGAGGGAAATAAAAAAATATATACATATATATCTATATAAAATACAAAACAAAGCATCCACAAAATCCCTTTACAATCTAGCACTAACCAGGAGAGTTTGTTGGATATGGTAGTGGGTATGGCGTTGCACCAGGAGGCTGAGCAGTCTTTGGCTTTGAGTAGACAGGTGGCATCTCACTGAAGGTCATTATCATAATCTGGATGAGGCCCGGTAAATCTGAGGAATTCTGAGAGAAATGAAAAGAATTTGAGGTATGAAACGCAAATAATGCAATTCATGGTGAAACTGTACATTTCAATATTTGAGCTGAATTTTTAAGTAAAGAAAACCACATTAGCAACTGCAATGCAAAATCTCTAATCACATGATAATACTTCAATAATTTAGACTGTAATAATATAATCAATCTGTATGCACTCACAAAAAGATACAGAGTATGATCAAGACCAAATCTAAATTGACTGCTTCCCTTCATATGACTAAATTAGGTTCAAATCAACAGTAAACAGAATATCTTACTGGGTTCCATTCATGTAAGTAAGGCAGATACACTTTCCCATTCTGATCCACATGACGTGAAGCTTTTATAAGCATGTCGGGGGTGGGCTTGACATACACCATCGGCGAAGACAAAGGATGGTTGTCCAGGAGCCAGATGCATATTGGGATGTTGTATGTGGCACCTGTATGTAATAGGCTTTTGAATAAATGTTCTACTGAGCTGGAAAATTATCGAAAACTGTACAAGACCATGGGGAGTGCATTTTTTAAAATAATCTAACAGAAACAATCATGAAATATATAATGAAGCACCTTTACATACTAATTTGAATTATTTCTCTTAATTCTGAATGTCAGAAGATGATGTTCATGAATTACCTTATGAATTTATAAGGAATTTATGTAGAAAAAATATCTTAAACAAATAATTTACATACATTAATCTATCTCAGTGACATAACATGTTCATATCCCATGCTCTTGTTAAAACCTTATCAAATAATTTTACAAATTAAACATGGCAATATTACCAACAAAATTACACAATAGAACTACATTTACCAGTAATTAGTAACTCACTTCTAATGCAACAGTACATGAACTTAGAAAATTAAATAAAAATATAATAACATCAATAACCATAGTACAATAATTCTGCTAAAATAAAATAAGAGAGAGAAAAAAAACATGCTATTTGTATAGTAATCATAGCAAAACAAGTTAGTCATTATATAAGCTGAACTAATCATACAATATCTACAGCAGATGAGGCGCTTCAGCAGTCAAAATTAGGCCGTACCTAAATCAAGACTTACAAAGCAAAAGAAGTGAAAAAGCAGCCATCCACAGCTCGGGAAATAAGCAAAAGAAAGGAGTAGTTACCAGATCTGAGGCAATGACAACCTTATTAGTTGAAAAAGTTTACCAATAGGCAGAATTACTATTAAAAAAAAAGAGAGACCAAAAAAATGGCCTTCTACACTACCTCCTACTATAGCAGAGTCAAAAGTATTGTGTATCCCTGATTTCTTTTTCTTGCATCTAATCAATACAGATGTTTACCAATGAAAGGAAATAATAAAAATTTGTAACATATCTGAGGTGTATTTTTTTCCTTGACTTGTTATGCCTAATCTATCTCATCTCTTGCCACCCAACAGCATGTATTCCTATACATTACTTACATCTCAGAAACCCTCTGATATTTGTGCCCTCTCAAGTACTTAGAAAAAAAGATAAGAAAAACATAATACACACACACACACACACACACACACACACACACACACACACACACACACACACACCCACACTCTCTCTCTCTCTCTCTCTCTCTCTCTCTCTCTCTCTCTCTCTCTCTCACTGACTCACTGACTCACTGACTCACTGACTCACTGACTCACTCACTCTGTAGCGAAAAGAAAATTGTCTGATGAGAACTCTTGATGAGTTCGGAATGTTACGACAAGATTTTTTTTCATCTTTTTATACATGTTACTGTGTTTGTGTTCATATGTATACACACGTACACACATACACACACACACACTTATATATATACATATATACTTATTATATATCATATATATTATATATATATATATATAATATATACTTATATATATATATATATATATATATATATATTATATATATATATAATATATTATATATATATATAATATATATTATTATTATATATATATTATTATATATATAATATATATATATAATATATAATATATATATATATATATATATATATTATATATATATATATTATAATATATATATATATTATATATTATATATATATATATATACACACAGTAACATGTATAAAAAGATGAAAACAGCCACAATATGAATTGAAATCATCTAGGAAAATTGTGCATGCTGCAGCTAAAATTGTAAGCAGTGTTTCTAATTTTTCCCTTGTGCAATTGAATGTGTGCAGCATCCATTGCACATCTCACTGTGGCTCAGGAAACACCTGCCAGCACTGAGAATTAAATTACTGTTATAATAAAGATAATTACACTTACTAGTAATAGTAATAGTAATAGTAATAATAACAATAACAACAACAACAACAACAACAACAACAATAACAATAACAACAATAATATAACAATAACATAATAATAATAAAATAATAATAATAATAACAATAATAATAATAATAATAATAATAACAAAAATAATAATACCAACAATAACAATAATAATGTTGCAATAACCATAATAATAATGATAAAAAAAAAATGATGATGATGATATAATAACAATAACAATGGCAATGATAATGATATTGATAATAATAATAATGGTCTTGGGTTTACAACCATGATTTCCACAGCCATGTTCAAGATGATTGCTACAACAATAATAAATAATGACCTTTTGTACACATGTATGTGTACTGCCACTGTTTATTCTGCTGCACACAGATAGCTGCATTAGTGCTACCAAGGAATCAATTAGTACACCAAACATGACCTCACTTGCTTTCCCAATTCCTTGGTGTTTTGGAAACTTTTTTCTAATGCAATACTGTTAGTATCATTACGGACATTGTGATTATTTTCAAAATACCAATCTTAACGAAAATGAAGGCAAAGGGTAAACAGGCGAGACTCTTGGTGATTTAGTCCCTGTGGAGCTATCTATGTGTAAATACAATGAACTAAAATCACTGTGAACATGGCAGGT
>NC_051389.1:43817542-43827331 GCF_015228065.2 Penaeus monodon
TCTTGACATTGCAGACATTTGTGTAGGTCTGGCCTACAAACCATGCACCTGAGAGAGTTCCACTCGAGTATGCCTAATGTCAAGATTTTGAGTCATATAGAGGTAGTAAGGTGCGCATGCATTCACAAACATATACGCACGCACGCATATGCACACACACACACACACACATAAAAATATAATTTAATGCAGAGAAGGACCACTACTACTGGCACTGTAGAAAATCAATAAAACAAACAATAAATTGGCTTGTTCATGTACACTTACTTATGTCAAAATATGCCTATCTGTGGGTGTTGTGCAGTCACATCTAGCCCATCTTGGCAGGGCTGATTTTTAAAAATTTAATGGAACAAGAGATTTTTCTCTGATTTACCCAGTCTCAAGATAAAGGGATAGAAGAGAGAGACAGAAAAAAAGGATTTATGTGAAAAAATCTTGATTGTTTCTAGAAACAGGAAATTACCCATTAATTCACTTAATATGGAAAATGGACCATTTCTGAGCATCTCACATGAGAGACGCTATTGCTCCTGGCCGTCTGCCAGGTGTCTCACAATGAGATGTAATGCATGGCCTTCAGTGACTACTGATATGTCTACATGGATATTTCCAAGATTATTTCTTATTACACATGTAATCACTAGTTGCATCATGAGGTTATAAAAAGAAGATGTGAAGTTGTTATTAGTTCAATTCGCCTGGATTTGAAGTCATAAATGGATGGAGGGAGTAGGGGAATTATGAGAGAGAGAGAGAGAGAGAGAGAGAGAGGAGAGAGAGTGGGAGAGGAGAGAGGGAGGGAGAGGAGAGGGGGGAGAGAGAGGGAGAGGGAGAGAGGGGGAGAGAGAGGGAGAGGGAGAGAGAGGGGGAGAGGGAGAGAAGGGGAGAGGGAGATAGGGGGAGAGAGAGAGAGAGAGAGAGAGAGAGAGAGAGAGAGAGAGAGAGAGACACTCAGGAGGGAGTAAGGGAGGAAGGAAGGAAGGGAGACAGATAGATAGATAGATAGATATATAAATAGATAGACAGACAGAGTGACAGGTAGGTAGACATATAGATAGATAGATGGACAGAAAGTTAGGAAAATATGCAGATAAAGAGATATCACAAAGATTTACATCAAGGTCATGACCAGGTATTGGTTCGATCAGTTGATGACACACCTCCATTTTGCCCATGTGAAGGAAGGAGCTTCACTCTTGAAAGACAAGACATGGAAGCTCTATCTGGTCATTGAGTCCCTGAACAACTCATTTTGGTCGACATTCATGCCGTGGGAGGACATCATCATCGACAAGTCAATAGGGAAGTTCCATGGGCAATTAGCTTTCAAGACCTACAACCCAACCAAGAGGTTCGGGTTGAAGGCCTATAGGTTCTGTGTCAGTATCGGCTCAGCCACAGGGTACACCTCGTTTCAAG
Organism: Penaeus monodon; assembly: GCF_015228065.2. Taxonomy (NCBI): domain Eukaryota; kingdom Metazoa; phylum Arthropoda; class Malacostraca; order Decapoda; family Penaeidae; genus Penaeus; species Penaeus monodon. The sequence goes on from NC_051389.1 coordinate 43,818,965, forward strand.
GTGTACACTAAGCAGGACCATGGCGACATGCTCTCGTCCACAAAAGTAGTGCTTCACTTGATGGAGAATAGCAGCTTCCTCCGGCTAGCCTTGATGTGGAATAACCACAGCAATGTCATCATGCTATCAACAGTCCATACTGCTGTAAGGGACAAGCCACTGGTAATAAAGGATTACAATAACGATATGAAAGGTATCGATGCTAGTGATCACATGGTGAGCTACCATCCTACGACTTGGTGGTCCAAGGTCTGGTACAGAAAGATCTTCCTCTTTGACTTGGCCCTCATTGTGCCCTGAGCAGAGAAAAATTTATAGAAGGCCTTCAGAGTAGGTCTTGCCTCTGACCTACTTGGGGAACTTCCAAGAAGGGGCTGACTCCACCAGGAACTGAACTGCAACACATCTACCAGTTGCAGCCAGGTGGGCCCTTCAGCAGTGTTGGCATAGTGTCAATGAGATCCCTGACGGCAAATGTGTTACTAAGAGTAACACATATGGCATTATTAGAGAGTTTGGGCTCTCTATAAAACTTCCAACCATTGCAACAAGTGTTGAGATCATATTTTAGCTTTACTGAACATGTGTTCACTTCTCAAAAGCATAATCTTCAATACACTCTCAAGGCTATAAAAGGGGCATAAAACAAAGCTTACGCCCTGATTGGGTGGCAGGCGTGTGCAGGGGTTCCCTAGGCTCACCACTCTAGATACCACCCAGAAAGTAGGGTGTATGGCGCTCTGAAGGAACCATCACTAGTGGATTAGAAAACTGCTTTATATGAGAAGGGAAGGTTTAGCCTAAATGCCATTTATAAAAGGAGATGAAATATGCTCCTAAAGTTGCAAACCTAAAAACCAACAGAATTTTTTGGGTTATTTTAATGAAACAAGACATATGTACTAGTTGAAGGTAGTCTACCAATACCCCAGCTGCACATTTTTTAAAATCTTCAGGTGGCACTTATGCTTGTCTCTTACTAAAGGCCTCATAAATCTAAAATTTGTATTGGATATCTGAAGTACCTGTAGAAAAATATATCAATGTCTGGAAAAGGCATATGAATATCTTCCACATACAATAACAATCTAAATTGTCTATTTTGCTTATACATAATTCTAATGACCCATTATATTTTTTCATAATCAACCTTTAGTTAATTTATCCAAACATGCTTCTACCATTTTTCCAGAAAGGAATAATTTTCATGAGTTTACGACCACTTCAAGCATATCTTTACTTTACAAATATTATACCAAATGGAATATATATTTGTAACATTTCAAAATGAGTACACAGTTTTATTTTTAGGATTTCTGAGTTTTGCCTACCTGAACTAACTTTCAGTTTGTTCTATCAGTATTACTGCTACATTAGTGACTGCAAAGTAGTAAAGCTAACCTCTAAATCCTCTGGCTATTCCATCAAGAATAATTAGGTCTACCTAATTTAGAATATATTGCATAATTCAAATATATATTACTCCCTTTGGACTCTGATTACAGAGTGTTTGCTATAAAGCAACAATAAGAAAGTGTGGTGATACAGTAATGAAATGGACCTTTTTTATCCTACCCAATACATGGCTAAGAAAATGCAATGATGTATACAACAGTCAGTACTTATGTGTCAAAATCATTTTACATGAGTGCCACTATTAACCCATTGCCGACGGGTGGCATGTACGTACATGCCATGGCATGGCGGGACCATCTGCCGGGGGCACGTATGCACATGCCATAGAGTATGCATGGACATGCCATGAGTTTTTTTTTGTTACAATCACGGCAAAAGATTATTTTTTTGCCAGTGAAAGTGTGATTAAGTTGGTTCTAACACTTTCTCATTTTTACCATGCAACAAACGAAAATCACAACACATTTCCTCATGATGCCACACACTGCTTATTTTATTTGGACTATAGACCGAATAATGATCAACTATGGAGTCTATATAACAACAAAAATACCCTTCAGTCTCGATTTATCAGGAAGTTTGGCAAGTAGAGACTGTAAAAAATAATGAAAATTGAAAATACAACATATCTTCGTAGTATTACGAAGAAACGACATGGGATGCTGGTATTTGGCATGAGTGGTTGCGCATGCTCGGGCGACGACATAAGCCCCCGGCAGCGAGGCCCGGGCCACTATGAATGCTACCCGTCAATTATGGATTAAATATAAGCTTGGTACATCTTATTTTATAATACATGATCTATGGTGATAAAAGGGCATTCTGCTGTGCAAAACAAACTTTAACCCAACAGATCCACATGACATGGATGTCTTGCCATGAAAAATGTGGCTGTGGGGCAGGTGATGGGAACATCTTGTCATGAGAAAAAAAATGGTTACAAGGTGGCTGCTGATAGGAATAGGAACTGAGATTGACTCTGCTAACCTTCAGGAAGATCCCCATTTGTGAGACACAAATTTTCATCAATCTATAAGGGTTATGTTTACTGGGAGAGGACTATTTCCAGGTAGAACATAATGTCTACGTGTAGTAACCTATTCCTACCCGCTGTTACTGGCAATGTAGGGTGTGGTATGGAAAATTTAATAACACAATATATAAAAAATAGTGCTATATAACTATCTGATATTGCTATCAGATAAGGACTTAATATCAAAAGATCACTTCATTAACATTATCAATATTTTCCTTTACATTATTTGCAATGGGAAATGACAAGGGATTCATGCATATTACAGCAATAATAACTGAAAGAAGGAAAATAATTGCAAGATTGGATGGCTGCATGAAACAAAAAAAACACCAATAGTTCTTTAGGGTACTATATTCTGGTCTTCCTAGTTTCATATCAAAGGTGATATCTGTACAGTGATTGCATGAAATTGTTAAATGAGTAAAATCCTCTGTTGGAATGCTAGCAAGCAAAAACATGTGTAATATGTCCTTTATTATTAATATTCTACTTCATCAGCTAGTATTGAAAAATCAGCAAATGTTTCAAAGACATTGACTTCACAACAACTGTTATAGACAATAAAAGCTCTACCTTTTCAGAATATATGTAGCAGATATTTCCACCTTCTGCAAGGCTGCAGAAATTGCTCGATACTGCATAATGATCATTGCGGCATTTATCTTGAGTCCTTTATCGCAGAAAAGTTTCCAGGAACTTATAAGGAAGAAGTCGCATTTTGAAAGTACGGGTATTCTAACCATTTCCTTGCCTGTCCTTTGCCACTACATTTTGGAAGCTTGTCTCAGTATGTCAATGGACACACCTTACCAGAAGGACTCTCTACATTCTGACTCCATTTAGTTCCTTGTCGCTAAGTGAATCAGGTTTTCTATATGCACCAAGTCAAGGAATTCATGGAGGCAACATAACGTGAACCCACTACACAAACCCTACACAAAATTCCAGTCTCTCCTATGACTCTGAGAATCTCCAAGCTATTTCCTAAATGGCAAGGAAGAGCATTCACTAAAATTAAATAATCCAGACCATGTAAACAATATTTACATAAGCTACTAATTCTTTCTTGAAGCATTCGGGTCTTCAACCAAATTAGCACAAATTATTGCACCACTTTATTCCAACATTCCACAATTTGTACACAACTCCTCTATCACACAATACACGTCGGCCAAAACTCCAAGAGAAAGTCTGAATAACGGTATAACGGCAAAGAAGCAGAAACAGACGAAAATTGTTAATTTGTTCAACTGAACAGAATACATTTCAGAAGGACCCAAGATATATGTCATATTTGCATCTTTACTCTTTGTTAACCTAAGGAAAAATCATAGTTTACTTACTCTGTTCATAACCGCCTGTGTCACGACTTGTTCATGGTTTTGAGGAGACATTTTTGGCCTTAGCTTTGTAAAAATGTTAAAAAGACATCAAAAACATCAGACTTTTGTCATCATCCTATTTCGCTAACAGATGATTCATCTCCCTTACATCCAGGTTGCGAAGCAGATTGTTTTTACCTATTCGTGAGGGTTAATAAGAAAAAGAAAGACGTAAATTTACAAAATGATGATAGAAATTTATTTATAAGTTATTAATAATACCAACCTAATAGAATTATTGAAAACAACAAAGAAATGTTAATCTTAATATTGGCTATATCTATTATGTGACCCGCAAATAGGTCTCGGATAAGGGACGTTGTGTTTTCCGATGAAATGTATATATATTTTCTACTTCTATATATATCAGCAAAATATAGTGCATGTAAGCAACAATGCCAGCTAATTTGATTTTGTTTTTAAAATCAGTACTTACCCCCGCAGAACTCTTTCGCATTTCTTTTATATTTCGATCCTCATGCCAAATTCCCATTCTCTGTCTATTTTGGAACAGTGCTACAATATAATAGGAAAATGAATAGCACGGGGATAGAGATACGAATAGGTAGAAATTGAGAGACATTTATGATCATAGAAATACAGATAGATGGACTGATAGTAAGACTAGTATGCATATGTATATATATTTATATATATATATATATATATATATATATATATATATATATATATATATATATATATATGTGTGTGTGTGTGTGTGTGTGTGTGTGTGTGTGTGTGTGTGTGTGTGTGTGTGTGTGTGTGTGTGTGTGTGTGTGTGTGTGTGAATATGTATGTAAATATATATATATATATATATATATATATATATATATATATATATATATATATATATATATATATATATATATATATATATATAAGCACACACACACACTGCATGATAGTGGATATATACATTCATACACAGTTATACTAATAAATTTCTCTCTTTGCATATCTCTCTCTAAACACAGTTTAGAGAGACATCTTTCCGATCAATCCTTTGTATTTATGGCAGACATCTCAGGAAAAGGCCCTCAGTCCCGTGGAAAAGATTGTGAATTAACAGAGAATAAAGGGCCATGGAGAAAATGGATACACCAAAGGACAGAAAAAAATATACATGTATACATCTATCTGTCTATCTATCTATCTATCTATCTATAGATGTGTTGTGTGTGTATGTGTGTGTCAGTGTGAATATGTGTGTTTGTATGTGTGTTTTATATATATATATATATATATATATATATATATTTATATATATGTATATTTATATATATATATATAATATATATATATATATATATATATATATATATATATATATATATATATATATATTCATACACACATACACATAAAGAGAGGGAGATACAGAAAGAGAGATTTTTTTTAAATACAAATATGCCGTCATAGATGTATGAATGTATTTATCCACTGCCAAAAGTGGATATAAGGAGCTAGACTTAGACCCCTCGAAAGAAAGCAATGCCCAAGTTCTTCTGGGTCAGTTCGTAAAGCAAATGCGTAATGTGATAAATACACAGTAGTTAACAATAAAGAAATGATGAATTAAGGGCATATAAAATGTTAATGTAGGTAACAACGTAATTGAAATTCATTTGGTTTACAGTTTCTTTTCAAAATTTCGTGCATGTACCTTGTTTCTTTACTAACCCTATGAGAATCTGGATCTATTCTGTTTGTTTTAAAATCCAGAGAAATGACTACAATGCATGACCTTTAAAAAAAAAAATTCTGGTAAAATAAAACATCCAGAACAAGAAAGGAAACAAACGAGTCAAAATAATGTGAAAAGAAAAATACTAAAAGACAGATTGACGGACTGGGAAGCCATACCTGCGCCGTCCCCAGCTGGTATGGGAAAAAGAGAGAGAGAAAAAAAAAAAATGAAATGCTATGAGGAAAATAAAAAACAAATTGAAACACTACTGAAGTAGCATTGCCCATGACTGTGGCTTCGTGTCTTCAGTACTAAGGCACCTTTTTATTCATCTCTAACTACGTGTGTGTGTGTGTGTGTGTGTGTACATTCTAAAAAAAAATAATAATAACTCCCTGATTCTCTCTCTCCTCTCTCTCTCTCTCTCTCTCTCTCTCTCTCTCTCTCTCTCTCTCTCTCTCTCTCTCTCTCTCTATCCCCCCTCTCTCTCTACTCCCTCCTTCTCTTTCTGCCCCCCCCTCCCTCTCTGCTCCCCCTTTTATCTATCTATCTATCTATCTATCTATCTATCTATCTATCTAACCATCTTATTGATACATATACTATATCTATATGTTAACTGTATGACCTTAAATGAATGAAACAAATGTGAGTTTTGACCTTTAGAATTAACATCTGTGAGAGCCCATGTTTTTGACACAGGGAAATGTATCCACAAATAACGTTTATGTAAAGAAGAGACGGGTGGAAAAGAGAAATTTATTAGTATAAATGTGTATGAATGTATATATCCACTGTCATGCAGTGTGTGCGCTTATGTATGTTTATGTATATAGATAACTAGATCGATATAAATAGATAGATAGACAGATGTAGATATAAATATATATGTATATATATAGTTATATAGATAGATAGATAGATAGATATAGATATAGATATATGTATAATAATTTACTTGTACATTTTGCGGAAATAAAAATGTCAGACATTGAATTCCAAACATTTGTAATTACAACTGGTAACAATATTCCTTTTTGTAGCAGTAATGAAGTCATTATTCAGTATCATTAGTATTACTATTATTATGTTCGTTATTATTGTGAATGTTATCATTAAAACTTTCGTCACTATTACTATTAGAATTATTTCTATTATTCTTTCACTCATTAGTTATCTTCATTAGCACCATGGGTAGCAGCAGCATCAACATCATCGTCGATATCAACGTCAGCAACAATAGTATCATCATCGTTATTATCATCATTATGACTCATGAATCAGGGTGGTGCCAAGATAAGTATGTGTGGCTCCCCTCGGTGGCCACCATGACACTGAAATGTAAATATTCCGTTGTTTTCGTCTTAGTTTTCCTCATAACCAGAATCATATTGTTGAAGTGACACTTGAACGAAATAGATACGTTGACTTTCTTCTGTAAATTGTCTTCTTGGCCAGGAATACTCCCTAAAATCCTACCAGTCTAATAACAGTACACGTGGTTGCAATGTTAACTTCAGTTGCACTGTAGTAGCGCTTTGTCTCTTTAGATTTTGTATGTCCTCAAGGGTATTCCACGCTCATTAGTGAAACGTGGGTATTAAGTCTATCTACTGACATTATTGAATGGGATACCGCACTCTTCAGACGACTGTAAGTAGATTTTGTCAATAAAATCAACATGCAAAATCGGGATACAAACTAACGATACTCTGAAGCACTTCAGTATCGGTAAAATATTGGCGTGAGTCGAAGTACCCACGCCATTACTTAACTAATTTCGCAGGAAGTTCACCAAAAATGCACATATTACCCATGACGGAAAAAAAGAAGCTGAACCTCATGACCTGCTTTAGCACCTGCTGCAGCTTCAGGACCTACTTCAGTACCTGCTGCAGCCTCAGGACCTATTTGAACACCTGCTGCAGCCTCAGGACCTACTTCAGCACCTGCTACAGTCTCAGGACCTGCTTCATCATCAATCTCAACACCTGCTGTAGTGCCAGCTCTGCAGTTAGTACCAGTTGTTCTTCACAGGAGAGTAATCTTCTGCAATGATGTTGCAGGAGACTGAGCAGATGATGCACATGATAGAGCAAAAGATTGCTTATTGGCCACAGCCACTATAGGAACTTCAAAATCATCAAATGACAAATGATGGCTCACAATGACTCAAACTGTACCGGTATTACTTGTAACATTAACAGTTTAAAAACATTGATTATGTGTTCATATGACTGTTAATACTTATTTTTGAATTATTATTCTATTAATATCTGAATAAGTCATAGAATAACGTGAGCCGGAAATGTAATTTTGTAGGTATAAACCGTATGAAAGCCTACACCTTGTGTTTGAATGGCCTTTTGTGGGTCATGACAAATGTTCTCTAAATAAACATTTCAAATCAAATAACATCAAGAAGTCTGTCACTTGTTTCATTACATTTACGTACGCGGCTGTAATCCATACATGTTCCTAGTTTATTATTGATTTTCGCCTCACAGAAAAAGAGAGATGCTCTGAAACGATATTTGCGCCAAGGTCTAGAGAATATTAGTTTGTATTTTCAGGTCTCTAAGAGGGTATGAAACGAATTCTATAGGAGTCATCATTGGGAATGAACATATGTTCAGTAATTGTGGACAGCTGATTAGCATGAGTATTGCTATAGTTTTGGTTAAAAGTACCCTATGCAAGTATCATGCCGACATATATCATCGGTGTCGAAGGAAGTCATTCAATCTTAAGTTTAATCTTGCTTTCTTTGAACCAGCAGATATACCAGTTCCAAGTTTGTAAAGCACGTTGCAGATCGCAAAGTTAAGAGCTTTTAAGGG
>NC_051389.1:43832431-43850228 GCF_015228065.2 Penaeus monodon
AAATCAGTCTTTACTCCTACCTAAAAAGGGACGCACTCCAATGCAACAATAATAGGAAAATTTCCCAAATAAGTCACAGCAGCAAAATTTTGTTAAAAATTTTTGCTGAAAGAAGAAGTGAAGTAAGAGAGGAAATGCAGACGAACAAGAGGTTTTCCCCCGGGAAAAAAGGTCCCAAAAAACAGATTCTAAAAAAAAATTTGATCATAGAGAAAAACAGAAAACATAAAAAAGCCCTATACCTGTGTTTCTCGATATGGAAAGCTTTTGATATGTTGATCACGAACCCCTCGGAATAACATGTCATAGAAGGTTCCCAAAACACTCATCAATTAAAAAACCGTATGACCAAAACAAGCAGCTGAAGAACCCTTTTGGGGGAAAACAGAAGGGGTTCGAAGCAAACAAGGGTAGACGGGGGTTGATTCTGTCTCCCCACCTCTTTAATATATATTCGAAAAAATTTAGGAGGTCCCTTAGAAAATTTTTGAAGGAACTGTGGTGTTGGAGGATAAAAATACAAAAAGAGGTACGCCCATGATATGTTTTGATTGCCCGAGTATCATGAACTACAACAAATACTGATAAAGTTAGAGAAGCAAGCAAAAAACTGGTTTTTCTTAATGCCAAGAAAACAAGATCATGAAGTTCAAAGATAACCGGCAATGAACAAAAGATGAAAATGTTACAAACAATGGAAGATTTTGAAAAGTGAAAGAGTTTACTTATCTTGGAGCTGTTTTTAAAAAATACATATGATGATTACGGAGATAAAAAAAAGAATTACCATTTCCAAAAGCGCACAGTTTTTCAAAACATCTGGAAAGACCCAAGATTACCTTTCGGACAAAGCTGGGTATTGAACCATTTGTTTTTCCCCAATTGCATCATATGGTTTTGAGGTTGGTGTTTAAGTAGATAGCAAGAAAAAAAAATCAATAGTTTTGAAAATGTGGTGTACGACGAGTACTGCGTATTAGCTGGAAAGAGAAGAAGGAAAGATGAAATGCTGGAAAAAAAAATTGTAAAGACCGACTTTTGGACATCTTAACAAGAGGAAATTAAAATTTTTTGGTCATGTAAAGAGAAGTAAAAGTATGAGAAAAAAAATGCGACGGGATGGGATAGGAAACGAGGGAAAAGGGAAAAAAGACAAGACTGAGCGACAATATCAAAAAATTTGCGGGTGCGTGGTTAAGGGAAAGAAAAGCGTAGATCGAGTTTAGTGGCGAAGGGTGGGGGAGAGGTCCCCCTGCTCAAGCGAGCTCGTTAGATTTATGTATGATTATACATACACAACATGAAAAAAAAAAAAATACAATTTAAAAAATTTTGCTGTGACCACGGGGCTCAAACAGAACCTACCCTTAAAAAAAAAAATATATAAATACAAATAAAAAAAAAATATAAAAAATTTTTTTTTTTTAAAAAATAATATAATTTAAAAAATAATAGTAGTATAACATACAACAATAAAATATATAAAATATATATTATATATATATATATAATACTACATAAATATATAAATTATATATATATTAAAAAATATAATTATATATATATAAATAAACATAATATTATTATAAAATTATATATATATATAATAATATATATAATGTTTTAAAATAACATAATAAAATTACATACATAAATTTTTTATATATATAAATATATATATATATAATATATATATTATATATATATTGTGGTGTGTGTGTGTGTGTGTGGTGGTGTGTGTGTGTGGTGGGGTGTGTGTGTGTGTGTGTGTGCGTGGGGTAGGTGTGGTATCTACTCTATCAAGGGGGTCCGCCGACGGGGGGGCATGGCCCCACACACCTTTTGTTTAACCCCGAGGGCCCTCTGGCAAGTTTCCCGGCCGCCCTCGGGCCCCTCGAGCTGCCCAAGCCTGCCTCCCGGGTTGTCCCACGGGGGCCCCCCCATCGGGATTGCCCACAAAGAAAAAAATGATGGGCAGTATAAACAACATCCGGAAGGGGGTGCTCCCCACATTGTCCCTGGCTGAACAAAGGCTGTGCCTTCCCGTCACGCCCCCTGAGTAACCCTTTTCACAGGAAACAGCCACTTCGCACCTTCCACTCCTGAGCCCGGTTCACCCAAGGACCTCCTAGGTGACCTACATGTCCCCTCGAGCCCAGGGGATTTACCCCCCTGTCATGGTCTGATAACCTGACACTCCAGCCGCGGAAGCAAGTGCCACCCAGGAGTGGCCGCTGAATAAAAGGAGGACATTCGCCATACCCGGCAGAAGGAGTCAGCTTGCATCCACTCAGCTTGTAGCGAATAAAGCCAAAAGCCAAGACCACTTTCATTATCCGCCTTAAGTCCATCTCTCGTGTCGCTCAAATCTGATGGCAGCGGTGTCCATGAGCCTCAAAAACCCCGATGGTTCGCCGACTGCTTTGCAGCGCTGCGCTACCTTGCCGACGTCTGTCGCCGACCACGGCTTTCCGTTTCGGGTAAGTCCACTCTTGTGTATGGCCAGTTTCCTACCCTCCCGAACGCCTGTCGATAAATTACCTGTTTCCTTAAGACCTTCGATCTTTTCACGTTTTCTCTGAAATTTAAAAATCTCTGACTGATAATTCTTTCTTATTGCCTTCAACCTTACCCTTACGCTCAGATCTCTGCTGTTCTCTGCATATGTCCAATCACACAGCACGACCTTTCACACGCACCCAGCACAGTCTATCTTGGAAATAGATGCAGCTATAGTTGGTATAGAAAAGTCATTTTTAACAAACAACAAGCAAACGACACTGCACATTTCACCAGCGATTCTCCTTTACATAACGTTAGACACCCTCCTCCTCCTCCTTCCCCTACAGCCCCTCGTCCCCCTGCACCTCCTTTTCCTCTCTCACAAGGGCCCTTTAGAATCCTCCACAACCAATAACCCAAGCTTCCTCCAGCCGTATTCGGTTTTTACCACGTTTGACGGCAGCTTGAAGCTAGACATAGATTCCCTGATCAAGGAAATTGAGGAATTTATTGTATCAACGGGGACACCGAGATCAGACAACGGGTTCGATAAGAAATTTTAAATGCTGTTCATTACTGTCTATAACAATATATATGCAGATACCCGTCCCCAAGCAGCTCAGCAGTGATAATGGAACAGAATCTGAAATAAGATCCTCCACAGTTATGTAGCTTTAAAGAATGTCAAGAAGGTTAACATCTCCCCTACCGACCTCAGGCCAAAGGTATTACAGAGAGGGCTGAACAAGATTTATCTTAAAATTAATGAGAACTATGATTACGGGCCCTGATGACGACTGGGACCTCTATTTACCCATTGTACAATAAGCTTAACTGCAATTATCATTCCTCACTCGGTGACATCCTCATTTCCCTGCTTTTCGGTTACGGAAAAAAAGACTCCCTTTATGAGCTCTTGGATGCAAAGCCAGACCCCAACTATGATGACAACTATGCCAAGACACTACTTATCAGACAAGAAAAAGCCTTTACGTTACCCAAAGGAAAAAGCTAACTTTATCCAGGGACAAGATAAGATAGCAAGGTTTAAGGCAATTGTATGGGTACCCCTAGTCTTTAGGAGCATAAAATCCACAAACTCTCCCATGCCCAAGTTAGCCCCTGTCTTCGATGGGCCCTACAGGGTGTACAGTGCTGCAGTAACAAGGCAAATTTGCAGGAGTTTAAAGGATGAGTCACAGACATGGTTCCACTTGACCAACTGAAGCTTGTAGTAAGTACTTTGTAGAGCAGTTTTCTGATTGCAGTGCCTCACCTGACTCCAGGTCCTTATGCTTGCAGATGAGTCCGTCCCCTTCCTGTCTTCTCGCTGTTAGTGGCGTCCATCTCCCCGCGAATCTATGGAGCGTCCCTGGCGCCATTATAGAGGACCTTGGTGTAACCTTCCCTGTCACTAATATGTAGAGATAACTGTAGTACTCACCCCTTTTTTAGAATTCTCTCACTGCCACATTCACCATGCCAAGCTCAAAGAGCTAAGATCATACATATATCATGATAAGTTTTGAATGGTACACAGAGAGAGACTTCACTCACATCCTGAAGCATTTTTTCTATAGATACCACAACGCCGTACCCTTTTGGGCCATGCACAGACTGAACTACAAGGCAGCACTTGTTTTGTATAGGGTAACTCCCATAGCCTTTGCCCATACCGGACTGAACTACAAGGCAGAAGTTGGGATCACATCGTATCTGGGTAAGACTAGACACTATAGAGCACACACAAAACACACCCCACACACCACACACAACATACATATATACATATAATATATATATATATATATATAATATAATATATATATATATATATATATAAATTATATATATATATATATATTATATATTTTTATATATAAATATATATATATATTAATAATGTGTGTGTGTGTGTATGTGTGTGTGTGTGTGTGTGTGTGTTTTTTGGTGTGTGTGTGTTTGTGTGTGTGTGTGGTGTGTGTGTGTGGGTGTTTGTGTTGGTGTGTGTGGTGTGTGTGGTGGGGGTGTGTGTGTGTGTGTGCGCCGCGTACAGACGAGTATGTATGTCAGTGTGTATAGTTAGTCATTTTCCGTGTAAGGTGAGGCAAGGTATATATATATATATTATATATATATAAAATATATAATTATATATATTATATATATATATATATATATGTGTGTGTGTGTGTGTGTGTGGTGTGTGTTTTTGTGTGTTGGGGTGTGTGTGTGTGTGTGTGTGTGTGTGTGTGTGTGTGTGTGTTTGGGGGTGTGTGTGGTGTGTGCGTGTGTTTGTGTGTGTGTGTGATTTGGTGTGTGGTGTGTGTTGTGTGGGGTGGTGTGTGTGTGTGTGTGTGGGGTGTGTGTGTGTGTGTGGTGGGGTGTATGTGTGTGTGAAAGAGTTTGGTGTGCGTGTATGTGTTTGGTGTGCGCGCGAGTGTTGTGTGGGGCAAAAGTTTTTTGGCCCCTGGGTCACCAATAATATTTATAATTATCCTTGAAACCGCACTCACCTGGAATACATTTTTTTGAATGAGAAATTCATTACATTTATCATTGCAGACATAAAGTTTCAAATGTAATTTCATTTACAGGTAAGTCATCTAAATGGTGGCCCCAAATTTCTTAAAATGATTATCATCGTTATTTTTATCTTATATTATCATATTATCATCATTATTTGTCATTATCATCATCATCATCATCCCAATCATCATCATCATCATCATCATCACCAATCATTATCATCATCATCATTATCACCATTATTATCATTTTGTTATTATCGTTATTATTTCGTGTGTTATTATTATTTTATTTTTATTATTATTATTTATTATTATTTCATTATTTTTGTTTTATTACTTTTATAATACAATATATATATTTAAATAAAATATATATATATATATAAAAATTATAATATTAAATTATAATATTATGATATACCCACATAACACACACGCACAACAAAAACACACACACAAACACCAACAACTCCCACACACAACAACACACACAACACACCACACACCCCCAACCATATATAATAATATATATATATATTAATATTTATTATTCAATTTTATTATAATATAAAATATATATATATATAATATATATATACATATTATATATATAATATATATATAATAATATATATATATTTATATTAATATATATATATAAAATTTATCATCATCAAAAACGGGATGCTCTGTTTGACAGCCCTGGACCTCTCCCCCATCCTTCGCCATCAAATCGATCTTACGCTTTTCTTTCCCCTTGACCCTCGAAGCCCGCAAAGTAATATGGCAGTACCCCCTTTCCTGATTTGGGTGCCCTTCCAATAACCGCGGTTTATCCCCCGGGGGAATAAAAAATATATAATATACACAACACAACACCAATAAAATATAATAAAAAAATATAATAATATAATATAAAAAATATAATATAAAAATATAAACACACACACACTTATAATATTAAAAAATTAATAAAATAAATATAATAAAATAATAAATTATAAATTATAGATAATATAATTATATATTTAAAATTAATATATAAATTTTAATATAATTAGATGTAAATACATAAAACACACACCAACACACACACACACACACACAACAATTATATAAAATTTTAATAATATTATATATATAATTTATATATATAAAATTTTAAAAATTGCACACACACATGCACACACACACACACACACAACACACACACAAACACCAAAACACACAATAATATATATATATATAAAAATTATATATAAAATATATATATAATATATATATATATGTGGTGTGTGTGTGTGTGTGTGTGTGGTGTGTGTGTGTGTGTGTGTGCATGTGTGTGTCATAAATATTATAATATATATATATATTAATTTTATTATATATATATATATATTATATATATATAATTGTGTGTGTGTGTGGTGGTGGTGTGTGTGTGTGGGATGTATATATACAACTATATATATATTATATATATATATATTATATTTTTAAAAATATATAAATATAAAATATATATTATGGATATATATATATATATAATATATATATTATATATATAATATATAATATAAATTAAAATATAATGTGGTGTGTGTGGGTATATATATATATTATATATATATCACCGCCGTGGGATAAAAAGCGGTTGATTAGGAAGGGCATCCAATCAGGCAAGGGGTTGGGACTGCCATTATAAAAATTTGCGGGGTCGATGGTTAAACAGTGGGAAAAAAAAGCGTAAGATCGAGTTGAGTGGCGAAGGATGGGGGAGAGGGCCACGGCTGCCCCAAAATGAGCCAAAAGTTTTTGAGATGATGAATATTATATTAATATATATATATATATATATTATATATATATATTAAAAATATATAATATAAGTTATAAAATATATAATATATATAATATAAAAATATAAATATATGTAGATTTATTATATTAAAATATTATTAAAATATAATATATAATGTGTGTGTGTGTGTGTGTGGGTTGTGTGTGGATGTGTGGGGTGTGTGTGTGTGTGTTGTGTTGTGGTGTGGGGTGTTGTGTATGTGGTATACAGTAATAAAATTTTTAATTTTATATATATATATAATATATAATATATATATAATATATTATATATATGTTAATATAATAAGTAAATATACAAATAATAATGATAATAATAATAATAATAATAATAATAATAATGATAATAATAATAACAAACGATAATAAAAACGATAATAACAATATGTTTTAAAAATGGTGATAATGATGATGATGATAAGTGATGATGATGGATGATGAGATGTGATGATGATGATGATGATAAGACGATAATGATGATAAAGAGATAATATAAGAAAAAAATAAAAGAGAAATCATTTAAGAATTGGGCCACCCTTTAGAGACCCTTTCTGAAATGAAAAATAACATTTGAAAATTTAGTCTGCCAAGATAAATTAAGATTACCCTTCAAAAATTTTTTATCCGGTGAGGCGGTTACAAGGATAATTATAAAAATTATGGTGACCAGGTGCCCAAAATATTTTGCACACACCAACACTCGCGCCACACCCCAAAAACAACACGCACACCAAACTCTTCACACACACATACACCACACCACACCACACACACACACAAAACACACACACACACACCACACACAACAACACACACACACACACGCACACACAACACACACAAACACACGCACACACACCCCAACACCCAAAACCACCACACCACACACACACACACACACACACCCACACAAACACACACCACCCACACACACACACACACACACACATTAAATATTATATATAATATATTAATATATAAATATATATATATATATAAAATATAATATATACCTTTCCTCACCTACCGGAAAATGTAAAAAACTATACCATGACAACATACTCGTCTGTACGCGCGCGCACCCCACAAAACACACACAAAAACACACCCACACACACACACCCAAAAACACAACAACACAACACAAAAACACACACACACACACAAACACACACACACACACAAAAACACACACACACACACACCCCACAAACATACACACACAACAAATAATAATATTTTAAAAATATATATTATATAATATATATTATATATAAATATATATATATTTATATATAATATATATATAATAATATAATATATATATATATATATATATAGAAATAATGTATGTGTGTGTGTGTGTGTGTGTGTGTTTGTGTGGCCTATAGTGTCTAGTCTTACCTAGATACGATAGTGATGCCCAACTTCTGCCTTGTAGTTCAGTACGTGTATGGTCAAAGGCTATGGGAGTTTACCCTATACAAAACAAGTGCTGCCTTGTAGTTCAGTCTGTGCATGGCCAAAGGCACGGCGTTGTGGTATCTATAAGAAGAAAAGCTTCAGGATGTGAGTGAGAAGCTCTCTCTGTGTACCATTCAAAACTTATCATGATATATGTATGATCTTAGCTCTTTGAGCTTGGCATGGTGAAATGTGGAATGAAGAGAATTCTAATAAAGGGTGAGTACTACAGTTATCTCTACATGATAGTGACAGGGGAAAGGTTACACCAAGGTCCTCTATAATGGCGCCAGGGACGCTCCATAGATTCGCGGGGAGATGGACGCCACTAACAGCGAGAAGGGAAAAGGAAGAGGACGGGACTATCTGCAAGCATAGAGGACCTGGAGTCAGGTGAGGCACTGCAATCAGAGAACTGCCTACAAGTACTTTCTAGCAAGCTTCCGTTGGTTCAAGTGGAACCATGTCTGTGACTCATCCTTTAAACTCCTGCAAAGTGCCTTGTTACTGCAGCACTGTAGCACCCTGTAGGGCCCATCGAAGACAGGGGCTAACTTGGGCATGGGAGAGTTTGTGGATTTTTATGCTCCTAAAGACTAGTGTACCATATCAATTGCCTTAAACCTTGCTATCTTATCTGTCCTGGATAAAGTTAGCTTTTCCTTGGCTAACGTAAGGCTTTTTCTTGTCTGATAAGTAGTGTCTTGGCATAGTTGTCATCATAGTTGGGGTCTGGCTTTGCATCCAAGAGCTCATAAGGGAGTCTTTTGTCCGTACCGAATAGCAGGAAATGAGGATGTCACCGAGTGAGGAATGATAATTGCAGTAATAGTTATTGTACAATGGGTAAATAGAGGTCCAGTCGTCATCATGGTCCAGTAATCATAGTTCTCATTAAGTTTAAGATGATCTTGTTCAGTCTCTCTGTAATACCTTGGCCTGAGGTCGGTATGGGAGGATGTTAACCTTCTTGACATTCATTAAGCTACATAACTGTGAGAGGATCTTATTTCAGAATTCTGTTCCATTATCACTGCTGAGCTGCTTGGGGGACTGGTATCTGCATATATATTGTTATAGACAGTAATGAACAGCATTTAAACATTTCTTATCGAACCGTTGTTGATTCGGTGTCCCGTGTACAATAAATTCTCAATTCCTGATCAGGGAAACTATTCTAGTTCAAGCCCCGTCAAACGTGGAAAACCGAATACGGTGAGGAAAGCTTGGGTGGGGTTTGTGAGGAGTCTGAAGGCATTGTGAGAGGGGAAAAGGAGGGGCCGGGGACGAGGGGCTGTGGGGGAAGGAGGGGAGGAGGGGGTCTAACGTTAGTAAAGGAGAATCGTGGGAAATGGCAGTGTCTTTTGTGTTTGTTTTTTAAAAATGACTTTTCATACCAACTAAGCTCATCTTTTTCCCAAGATAGACTGTGCTGGGGGCTGCGGGAAAAGGCGGCTGTGGATGGACTATGCAGAAACAGCGAGATTGAGCGTAAGGGAAAGGGTTTGAAGGCAATAAGAAAAAATTACCCGTCAGAGTTTTTTTAATTACAAGAAAACGTGAAAAGTCGAAGGTCTTAAGGAAACGGGTATTTATCGACAGGCGTTGGGAGGGTAGGAAACGGCCATACACAAGAGTGACTTCCCCCAAAAGGGGAAGCGTGGTCGGCGACAGACTCGGCAGGTAGCGCGCGCTGCAAAGCAGTCGGGCGAACCATCGGGTTGTGAGGTCATGGACACCGCTGCCATCAGAGGGCGACACGAGAGTGGATTAAGGCGGATAATGAAAGGGGGTTTGGCTTTTGGGCTTTTTTCGCACAAGCTGAGTGGAGCAAGCTGGGCCCTTCTCCCGAGGTATGGCGAAGTCCTCCTTTTATCAGCGGCACACCTGGGTGCATTTGCTTCCGCGGTGGAGTGTCGGGTTTTTATCAGCCCATACAGGGGGGTAAGTCCTGGGCTCGGGGGGGGAATGTAGGTCCCAGGAGGCCCTTGGGTGAACCAGGCTCAGGAGTGGAAGGTGCGAAGTGGCTGCTTCCTTTTGATAAGGTGTACTCAGGAGGCAGTGACAGGAAGGCACAGCCTTGTTCAGCCGGGACAGATGTGGGGAACACCTTCCGGATGTTTGTTATATGCCCACAGTTTTCTCTTTTGGGGCAATCCTGATGGAGGACCCCCGTGGGAAAACCAGGGGGTCGGGCTTGGGCAGCTCGAGGGGGCGGGGGCGTCCTGGGGACTTGCCATGGGGGACCCGTGTTTAGAAGCGAAAGGTGTGTGGGGCCCATGCCCCCCGCGGCGGTAGCCCTTGAGATGTAGTATACACACACACATACACACACACACACACACCACCACACACACAACACACAAACACACCAACACACACACACACACACAAAACACACACAAAATATAATATATAAAAATTTTATATAAATATATAATAATATTATATATAAATAATATGTATGTATATATATAGTAGAAAATTAATACATAATATATATATATATATTAATATTATAATTTTAAAATTATAATTATATATGGGGGTTTAGTATATAATAAAATTATATAAATATATATAATATATTATATAATAGGGGTTTATTTTTATATAAATAATAAAATAATATTAATATTTTAAAATTATGTATGATGAATAATACATACATTATATATAATATATATATATATTATATATTAAAATATAAAAAATATATATAATATATATATAAAATATGTATGTAATTATATTTTTTTTAACGGTAGGTTCAGTTGAGCCCCGGGGTCACAGCAGATTTTTAATTGTATTTTTTTTTTTTATGTGTGATGAAGTTTAATACATCAATCAAAACCGGTATGCCATGTTGAGCAGCCGGGCCCTCCCCCACCCTTCGCCACTAAACCGATCTTACGTTTTTCTTTCCACTTATCCATCGACAGCCCGCAAAATCTTGATATTCGCTGTCTGTTTTTGGTTTTGCCTCTTCTTTTTTTTCCTACACCACCCCTGTCGAAGTTTTTCAATACTTTTATTTCTTTTACGCCCCATAATTTAATTTTCCTCTTTTTCAAGATGCCCCCAAAAGTCGGTTTTTACAATTTATTTTTTCAGCATTCATTTTCGTCTTCTTCTGCCGCTAAAGCAGTACTCGGTAAACCACATTTCAAAACATTTATCTTTTTTGTCTATTACTTCAACCCCAACACTCAGAACCATATGAGCAATTGGGGAAAAAAAAAAGAGTTCAATAAACCCCAGCTTTGTCCGTAAGGGAAGCTTCGGTCTTTCCAGATTATTGAGGGGCAACTGGGGCTTTGGCAATGGGAATTTTTCTTTTTTTCTCCGGGGAACTCATATGTATTTGTTAAAACAGCTCCAAGATAAGTGAACTCTTTAATTTTCCACAATATTCCATGATTGTAAAAAATGTTTACATTGTTTATTGCCCGGGTTTTCTTTGAATCTCATGATTTAGTTTTCTTGGGATTAAGAAATAAGCCCGCCTTTTCGCTTGCTTCTCAACTTTATTAGTATTTTTTGTAGTTCAGTGATACTGCTGGCAATCAAAAAAATATATCATCGGGTACCCCGATTGATTTTTGTATCCTCCAAAATCCCAGTTCCTTCAAAATTTCTAGAGCACCCCTATAATTGTTTTAGAAAATATAAAGAGGTGCGGAGACAGAATGCAACCTTCGTACCCTTTTTTGACTTCGAACCATTCTGTTAACCCTAAGTGGTTTTTACAGGCTTTTTGTTTGGGATACAAGGTTTATTAAATTTGGGTGGTGTTTTTGGAAAAATTATATGTACAGTTATTTCCCGAGGATACGGTCAAAAGTATCAAAAGCTTACAAATCGTGAAAAACCCGGTTTTAGGGCTTTTGATGTTCCGTTTTCTCTAGATCAATTTTAAATTTTGAATTGGGTTTCTGGGACCCTTTTCCCGGGGGAAAACCTGCTTTTTCGTTGCAATTTCCTCTCTTAACTTTAAATTTATTCTTTCAGCAATAATTTTTTAACAAATTTTGCTGCTGTGACTTATTAAGGCAATTTTTATTATGTTTCATTGGAGTGCGTCACCTTTTTTTGGGATGGGAGAAAGGATGTTTTACCACTTTGGGCCATTTCTTTTTCCATATTTTTTTTACGAGTTTTAGAAGAAGTATTCAACACTTTCGCCAGCATTCTTAATTAGTTCTGCTGTTATTTTCTATTCCGGGGTCTTTTATTCTTTACTTTTTTTTAGGGTTTTAAACTTCGTCCAGCAGTGGCGGTGGTTTTTTCCTCGCTGTCATTGAGTTAAAATGTTGTGTTAGATTTTTATTTTTTTTGATAAAATTTGGAACAATATTTATTCCATCTATCTTTGATTCTTTCCATCACATAAAACAAGTCCATCTTCAGTTTTGATAGTGTCCCTTGTAGGTTTAAAATTTTGTGTGAGTTTCGTATTTCCCGGGGAGAGTTTTAGTTGTCTTTTTTGAAGAAAGTTTTCAATTTTCTGGCAAGTTTATTTTAAAAATTTTCCTTACTTTGCAAAATCTTTTTAATTTTTTTATTTTTTTTTTGTAAATTACTTTTTCAAATGGGTTTTGATCCCTTTTTTTTTTAGAAACTTTTGTTTCAATTTCACTTAGTGTTTTTTTTGATATCCCGGGGGAATTTGTCTTTTTTTTTTGGCGATAGTTTTTAACAGTGTCAGCAAGAGTTTTTTCCTTCTTCCCACAACTCATTTTGGGTTTTTTCATCTTCACATTGATTGAGTATTTCAAAAATTTTTGACACTGCAATTTTGTAATTGTTTTAAGGTTTTGTAGTCGAGCTTTAGAGGGGGTGGAGCTCCCCTCTTTTGAGTCTTTTTTTAAAGTCGATATTAATAGTGGTGGTCATGTTTCAGTCGGACCCGGTCTTGTTTCGAATTTTTTTTGCAAAAACTTCCATTTTTGGTTTTAGCACAATTAGCAATTTGGTGTTTTTTGTCTGGGGAAAACCCCGTGTAAAAGTGTTGGGTGGTGTTTGGAACAATGATTTGGGTATAAAAAAATTATTTGTATACGAATTTTAAAAAAATCTTTACCTCTTTCATTTATCTCCAAGGCCCAATTTTCCACAGGGGGCATTTTTAGATATTTTTTTCCACTTTGGCGTTGAGTCTCCCATGATTATTTTTACTCTCGTTAGGGGTTTTTGGTCAAAGTATCTTGGAGAGGTTTAAAAAATTCCATTCTTATCATTTTCAATATTGGTTGGGGCGTAGCTTGTATGATACTAATATTATGAGGTTTTGTTGTATTCTGACTTTTTAAAAAGCGATCATTTATTGGGGTGTACCCAATAGTGATTTTCAGTTTTTTCGTGAGAATATAGCAACTCCGGACTATAAATTTCCTAATACATACATAATATATAATTATATATAAATTTTATATTATATATATATATATTATATAATATATAATTATATATATTGTATGTGTTGTAGTGTGGTGTGTGTGTAGTGGGTGTGGTGTGGTATAAAATATATATAATATATTATTATTTTATATATAATAATATATAATATATATATATATAATATTTTAATATATATCAAACTGGTGTGTGTGGTGAGTGAGCATCATCTGCTATTATCTATTTTAATCATATATACATAAAATATAATTTTTATATATATATATAATATATTTTATTATATATATATTTGTGTGTGTGTGTGTTTGTGTGTGTGTTTGGGTGGTGTGTTGTGTCTGTGTGGGGTGTGTGTGTGTGTGTTTGTGGGGTGTGTGTGTGTGTGTGGTGTGGTTTTGTGGGGTGTGGTGGTTTTGTGTGTGCGTGTGTGTGGGGTTTGTGTGTTGGTTTGTGTGGTGGTGGTGGGTGGTTGTGGGGTTTTGGGGTGTGTGTGGGTGGGGTGTTTTGTGTGATATATAATATAAATATATAATATATATATATATATATATATATATATATAATATAATAATTTTAAAATAATTTTGTGTGGTTTTGGGTGTGGGGTGTGTGTGTGTGTGTGGGTGTGTGTGTGGGTGGGTTTTGTGGTTTGTTTTTGGGGTGTGGTGTGTGTGGTGTGTGTGTGTGGGGTTTGTATGGATTTATATATTTTATATATTATAATATAATATTATATATATATATATTTTATATTATATATGTGTGTGTGTGGGTGTGTGTGTGGTGTGGTGTGTGTGTGTGTGTGTGGGGGTGTGTGTGTGTGTGTGGGGGTGGTGTGGTGTGTGTGTGTGTGTTGGGGTGTTGTGATTGCATTAAAAATTTCATAGAATTTTTTCATGTTATTCTATCGAGAAAAAATCTAAGGCGTCACGGGGCCCACAAATTTTCTGCAGAAAATGGGCTAGTTTTTTGTCAAGTCATTTAAAAAATCCAAAAACACTTCCCATAATAAAATAATAAATTCCGTGAATTTTTTCCAACGAACCGGGTTTTCATCAACGTACAGTACATATCCCAATGGGTATTTTTACTTACATAACCCTGTCTATAGTATTTCAGTGGGACTTCAAAAGGGTTTTTCACTCAAAGTCTGCTCACATATGTTTTGTGAAAGGTTTTGTATAAGTCCCTTTTTCTATCTGCCCATAAGTTTTTGCTCTTTTCCCTAGAGTTTCTCACTCTAGAACACACCTTTATAAGAGAACCGAAAATATTTTTCCCCATCTTCCCGTACCCCCACATTTTGCTTGTCAGTCAGCCATCTCCTTGTTTCCCTGCATTTATACTTTACGCTAAATTATCACTCGCAGCTTTTTTCACGCACTCGTACCCCAGTCTTGTTTTTCCTTGAGTCGACTATTTACCCCCTAGACGTGCCTGCCGATAATGCGTTTCGATCCCTCCCTGAAACCCCTCCATTTATCCCTCACTACTCCTCCGTTAAGCAGCCATGGAAAAAACCACACGGAACCTATATTTTAACTAAAAACCTATCACTCTACCTTTTTCCCTTTTTCTAAAAGTACCTTTTTTCTCAGTATCTTTCCGTAACCTCTCTGTCTATCTATATATATTTTTCCCAGTAAGTAAGCCCAAAAGACATGCCTCTTTTGCCATTCTTTTACAATCGCACACCTCCCACCCAAATCCAACAAGCCCCCTTTTAGCTACTTCCCAACTTATGGCTAAAAATTTATTTACCATGAATTTTTCCCTTAGAGGGGTACGTTTTCAGCCAATGGGAAAACCTTCCCAACTAAAAAATTTTTAGGTACCCCCCGCAAACTTTCCCATCTCAAAACCCCATCCCATATACCAGCAAACCTTCAAATATTACCCCTTTTCTTGATTTTTGCTCTTAAAAACGGCAACCTTCTCCCCCCTGGCATTATATCTGAAACGCAAAAATTCCTTTCGATAATTTTTTATTTCAAAAGATTCCCTCCCCAGTTCGCTTCGTTCATTTCTTTTTTCGAACATCTTTCGGTTGTCCAGCCAGGACCATAACTTAACCAGCACTCGAAAACCTTATTTTTTTATTGCACCGTTTTTATTGCCGCTCTCCACCATTCCTTCCAACCATTCCTTTCACCCCAAAAGTCCCCCCCAAAAGATACGATTCGACTCCACTTCCTCCCTCTTACATTTATTTCTTCGCCTTGGACCCCAGTTTTTGGCGAATTCCCCTTTCTTTCTTCTCAGTAACTTCTTGTCTCAGACCCTCTTTCGGGACCTTGGGTTTCGCCTCTTGGTGATTTTGACAGGCTGATGATGAGTGATGACAAGTTGATGATGGTGATTAATAAAAATTTTAGAGGCTGGGGAGCTTTATAAAAAAGGGTTGGGGAAATTTGATTATTTAGAAAGGACAGTTTGGGAAAACCGTTGATTGATAACGGGCAATGATGTTATTAGTAGGGAACCATCCATTTCACCAAATCCTTTCGAGCGCGCCTTTCGGTAAAATAAAACATATATGGGGCAAATATTTTTTTAGTAATAAAAAACTTTGATATTTGCAAATTACCTTTATTTTGGGTTCAGCGAGGCAGGTAAAGTAATACCAAAAGAAGCGGTTGAAAAATGCCTCGGGGGCCCGGTTTTACCGACTTTATGACCAAAAAGGGGTCATTTTTGGGCCCTAATTAATTACCCAGAACAAAAATTTTAGGGGTTTATGGCGTTTTAAAGATTTAAACCGAAGTCTCTAAAATTTTAGGCCTATCGGTGTTTTTTACATTTTTTTCATTTTAGCCGGCTCAAAATTTTTCCAAGAAAATGTCTACCAAGGAAAAGGGAACATTCAGTTAATGTACACATAAAACGGATAATTGGTTAGTGCATGAATGAGATTTTAACTTTTGCCATACGATAGAAGAAAAAGTTGGTTCCTTCGCTCACTCGGGGGTAGAGTCATGGGAAAGGATTAGATAGCGAGAATGTTAAGTAGTTTCTTTTTTCTTTGTTGGTCATCGTGTATTGCATTGTTTCATTTCTTACTCAGATAATCAAGTTTTTGGAGACCAGTTTCTCATATACATGAATGGTATTGTTTTTTTTCAAACGGAAGAGAATAAATTTCTCTGTTTTCTTTTTCGTCTGCAACGTGCTTACAAACTTGGAAATGGTTATTCGTGGGTTTCAAAAAAAGCAAGATTCAACTTAAGATTTTAATGACTTCCTGCACACGAGATATATGCGGCATGATACTTTATGGTACTTTTAACCCAAAAAATATAGCAATACTCATGCTAATCAGCTGTCCACAAACTGAAATTGTTCATTCCCAATGATGACTCCTATGAATTCGTTTCAGCCCCCCTTTGAGACCTGAAAATACAAAACTAAAATTCTCTAGACCTTGGGGCAAATATTTCAGAGCATCCTCTTTTTCTGTGAGGCGAAAATCAATAAAAAACTAGGGAAAAAGTATGGATTACAGGCGGACGTAAAGAATGAAACAAGGACAGACTTCTTGATGTTATTTGATTGAAATTTTATTTTTGAGAAATTTGTGACCCAAAAGGCCATTTAAAAAACAAGGTGTAGGCTTTTCAACGGTTTTTTACCTACCCAAAATTTAAATTTTCCCGGTCACGTTTTTCTATGATTTTTCCGATATAATAGAAAATAATTTAAAAATGAATATTTAAAAGTATATGAACACCCAAAACAATGTTTTTAAAAATGTTTAATGTTACAAGTAATACCGGGCAGTTTGATCATTGGAGCCCCATTGTAATTTTATGATTTTTAAGTTCCCTTTGGGCGGGCCCAAAAGCAATCTTTGCTCTTCATGGCATCATCTGCTCGTTTTTTGCAACATCATTGCAGAAATTACCCCTGGAAGAACAAAGGGGACTAACTGCGAGCTGGACTACAGCAGGGGTTGAGATGGTGATGAAGCAGGTCCTGAAAACCCGTAGCAGGTGCTGAAGAGGTCCTGAGGGCAGCAGGGTTTAAAT
>NC_051389.1:43855328-43867828 GCF_015228065.2 Penaeus monodon
GCTTGACGATCAGGGGTTTCCAGTTTTTCTTAGCAATTTTTAAAGGCGGTTTTTTTGCCATTGCCCCCGCCGGGTTTTTTATGGGGGATCACCATTTTTTTCCCCCCGGACTGACTTGAGGGCTTTGGCCACTCAGGGGCTAGGCAGGCAATCGGGTGAAGTTCCTTGCAAAAGGGGAAACAAGCCCCGGCCCCGGAAATTTCAAAACCCAAAACTAGTTTTCCGTGACATTTGACCGAGCTCTAACCTTTGGGCCACCCGGCCCCCTAATATTTTAAAAAATCCATAATATATAATCAACAATATACAATATACATATATACATACTATATAAAATAAAAATATATTGTTATATATAAATAATAAATATTATAAAAATTTTTATATATATTATAATAATAACACACAACACACACACCCCAAAACACACACACACACACACACACAACACAACACACCGCATATATATATAATATATTATATATATATATATATAATATTATAAAAATATCGATACATACATACACAAATATTTTTTTTTATGGTAGGTTTCACCGCAGGGGGTGCGGGGTGCATCCACGATACCGCACCCCCCGCGCGCGTATGGAGCACCGGGGATTACATAATTTTGGTAAACGAACCTAGATACGAGCATTTCCTTGAGAAAGGGAAAATTCCCCGATTCCCATTTAGCCCGGGGTGGGAACCCACCCCAAGTCAGTGCGGGCCCCAAGCCGGGATAAATAGAGAGAATTTATTCCCCTAAAGGTAAAACCGCACTCTCCGGGAAAGGACGGGGCCCCTACCACGTACCCCTCCAAGAGCAC
Organism: Penaeus monodon; assembly: GCF_015228065.2. NCBI lineage: Eukaryota > Metazoa > Arthropoda > Malacostraca > Decapoda > Penaeidae > Penaeus > Penaeus monodon. The sequence continues at coordinate 43,856,156 of NC_051389.1, forward strand.
ACAACAAAAAATAAAATTAAGTATCAGCGTGACCACGGGGGTTCAAACATGAACCTACCGTAAAAAAAATTAGATGTATGTATGTATTATAGGTTTATAATAAAATTATATTAATATATAATATAAATATATATATTAATATTGTGTGGTTGTGTGGGGTGGTGTGGGGGCCCTATAAATATTATTATATATATCAAAATTAAAAAATATTATATATATATATATTATAATATTATATAACGTATATAGATATTGATAGACAAAAGGATTGACCCAGAGAGGGGGACGAGATTAAATTGTATATACTTTAATTTAATGAAAAAAAACCATCATTTTAGTGGCGGCATCTGATTTATTATCTTTCTAGGATTTTAAAAAGGGCCCGCGGGGGCCGAATGGTTAGAGCGCGGCTCAAGAGGTCAGAGGGGAATTAGTTCGAGGGTCGGGGCGCCGGCCGGCGCGTTTTTTTCCCTTGGGAAAGGGAAACTTCCCTTGTTTGCCTACCTACCACTGGGGGGCAAGCCGCCCAAGTCAGTGGGGTCCCAACCGGATAATAGAGAGAATTTTTACCAAAAGGAACCCCGGACTCTCCGGGAAAGGGAAAAAGGGGACCCCCCACTACTCACCCCAAAAGGCTACAACATAAAAAATAAAATTTAAAGTATCATGCTTGACCAGGGCGGAAACATGAACCTACCGTTAAAAGAAGAGGGTTTTTTAAAGTTTTTTTTTGTTTTCGATAACCCCATCCTCCCCGTTTAAATACTCGTTACCTTTCGCTTTTTATGAGCTGGTTTTTTAAAACCCGAGCAACAAAAACTTCCAAGGGTTTTACTGATGAAATGAAATGGGTTAAAAAAAATTTAAGGGTGGACTCAGATCGAATGACGCATATTTTCGACTTTGAGATTTTTTAAGGTCGCCACCTTTTTGTGTTTTAAACAGTGGGTTTTTTAACCAATCACGGCACAAAAAAGATTCGAACCCCCTGACACCGATAGGCCCTGAACCTGACCCTTAGAGTCACTTGGGGACCATTCATCAAAAGGGTTTTTCATTCCTGTTTTTTGTAGGATTCATTTCTCGGGAATAGAAATTTTGCAAAGTTTTCCCCCAATTTCGACCTTTCTTTTTTCCCTTTTCAAGGGCAACACAATGTTTCCCTAATTTTTTTTAAGCTTTTTACCCCACCCACCTCTAGAGCAGGGTTTTCCTAAAAACCTTTCATGTACTATTGATAAAATTCCTGAAAAGATTTCAGGAGGTGTGTGTGGCGAACATTTTTTGAAATAGTAGGAGTTTTTGCCCAGAAAAAAAGTTCAACTAAGCTCAAAACAAAATAAAAAAATGATTCAATAATATGCTAAAAGAATAGATACTGCCCCGAAACTAACATTATATATCCGTGTAAAAGACAGAGACATGAAAAAGTGGTCGCTCAAAATTTTCCCCTGAGATTACATCTGCTAATATAATTTTTTCCGAAAAAATTTTTAATGGCCCGGCGCTTCAGAATACAAGGAACCCCTTTTTTTTTCATTTACCACAAAGGATATCCCTAATAATTGCCACCCTAAAAAATTTGCGCTTTACAAATCCTGTTTAAGTCCCAGTCTTGATGAAAAGCTTAAACACAGGCACATACAAATCAGCCCTTTTTTTTTTATTTTTAAATTCGAATTTGGTACTCTAGGCGCCTACTCGGATCAAGATGTCAGACGGCAATGAGTTCGAAGTTTGAGTCACCCCCGCGCGTTTTTTCCTTGGGGAAGGAACTTCACCTTGATTGCTGCCAGCCACTGGGTGGCCAAGCCAGCTCAAATCAGTGCCGGGGAAAAAGAATGGGCTCGAAAAAAAACCCGGGGGAAGGCAAAGGCAAACCCCGCTTAAATTTCTAAAAAAATATGGAAGCCCTGATCGTCAAGGCGCGGTGGCCAAATTTTGAGCGTCGGATCAAAACAGCACACGGCAAACGAAACGAGGTTTTGAGTCACCCCCGCCGTGTTTTTCCCAGGGGAAGGAACTTAACTTTATTGCCCACCTCCCCTGGGGGGCCAAGCCAGCCCCAAATCAGCCTGGTCCCAAGCCCGGATAAAATAGAGAGAATGAACCAAAAAAAAAAAAATAAAAAAAAAAGGTAACACCGGCACTCTCCGGGAAAGGAACTGGGGACCCTACCCCATCACTCAAAGCACCAACATGAAAATACAATTTAAAATCATGCGTGACCACGGCGGCTCAGACATGAAAAAACCGTTAAAAGAAAAGAAGAAAACGCCTAAAAGACAAAAAGGGTTTCAACACATGTATTTAATCATTTTAAAAACGTTTTGACGAAAAGATCTCATTGCTTATAAAATCGAAATTTTGGAAAATTACTCTAAATTTAGTTCCCTCCCAAGCCTGAGATCAAGAGATAAAGCTGGGGAATTTAGTTTACGAAACGGCGTCGAACAACAACCGCTTGGTCGATTGTGTCTTTTTTGTCTTCTTGGGACTCCTAAAACAAACCCCAGATTAATAAAGGAACTATGAAAAAATGTTTATTTTACATTGCACGGACTTTAAAAGGAAAAGATTCACGGGCGGGGCCGAGATTTTTAAGTTTTTTTATCCTTTTTTAATTAAAAAAAAAAAGTTTTAAAAAGTTTTTAAACGTTTTTTTTTTGTGAGCTTCGTCGAAGTGATCATTGATGTGAACAGTGTAGATTAAAAAACGCCGGATTACTATAAGTAAATTTTGGGATAATGAGAATTTTTAGGGGATAAAAGGAAAAACACAGGTGATCTGGGTGTTTAAGCGTGGGATTATTTCCCTTTTGAGTAAGCTTTATGGCAAAAAACACGGGAATTCGTGGAAATTTTTGGTCATCCCGTACCCCAGTCTCCATTATAATTTCCTGGACTGGATATCAAAATCAAAGAAGCGATCCTTGACAGTCCAAAATTTTATTTATATAATATATAATATATAATATATATTAAAATATAATTTTTTATATATTGTAAAATATTATAATATATGTTTTTTATATGTATTTTATTATAATATATATATATATAATAATGTTTATTATATATATATAATATAATATATATAATAATATAAATTTTATATTATTTTTGATTTTACATAGGGGTTTTTGGGGCGTTGACACTCCTTCAATGAAGCATGAATATTTAGGAAAATGTGAGGGTTTTAAGCAATGTTTTTGGTTATTTTTCAGAGATTTAAATTAAAGGTAGATAGAAAAGGCAAAAGAATTAAATTCCCCTGATACCCCGGGGTAGTAAACTACTTTTCCACTCCGTTTTTGTCGTGAGCAGTATTTTCTCTAAATATTTAAAAATCAATATATAAGGTATATCAAAATATGATTTCACCATACATATTAACAGCATAGCCCTAAGATTTTTGGGTATGTCTATGAATATATTTTGACCATCCTATTTTTTTTGCCCCAAATGAAAAGAGAGAGAGAAGAGAGAGAGAGAGAGAGGGAAGAGAGAGAGAAGAGAGAGAGAGAAAAAAAAAAATTATATATATTATTATATATATATATTAAAATAATATATATAATACTATATACTTTTTTTTTTTTTTTTTTTTTTTTTTTTAAACTCACCCTTTTCACGCTCTAATACAGTACAGAAGATAAATTTTTTACAGTACTGAACAAAACGTTGCTAAAAAACCTATTGAAATGCACAGGCGTTTAATGATTGATCGCGATTTTTATGAGATTTTTAGGACACAATCTGTGGCAGGATTAATACATATGTAGAGTATTTTATTTCGTTAGGTTGCCGGGGCATTATCGCAAAATTATGAAATTAAAAATTATATCGGTGTGTGGTTGTGTAAAATTACACGTAGAGAGAGAGAGAGAGAAATAAGAAAGGCAATTATGATCCTCATACCTCCCTCGATTTAAAAAAGCAATGTTTGGAGGGTTATTTAACGAAAAGATTCAATTTTGAAAACACTTTGGTTATAGAAAATGCTTTCCACTTTCCCCGCTCTGATCCGATGTAGTAGGGGATCGTATGGAAAAATAGAAAACGGTAAAGTTTGTGTGAATTTTACCCCAACCCTTTACACAACTCCCTACCGCGAAATCCAAACATGCATGTGTAGTGGTAAATTTCAATATGAAAAATTTAAATGCATCGCTCAGTGCTCAGTTTTTAAATTTAAGAGTGAAAAAGAGGAAAGAGAAAAGGAGAAGGAAAGAAGAGACAAAGGTTGTGATACAAACCCCGTTTTCCAGAAAAATTTTGTTCATTTTTTTAGTTTAAAATAATATATATCAAGTATTAGCTGCTCAAAATATCGGCTTCAAAATTTCATTTTATTTTTTTTTACCTACAATCTTGATAAGAATAAGAATGTTTTATGCCAGATGCGATATTACCCAATTCCCCATATTATAAATATATATAATATATTATATATAAAATTAAAAATTTTAATATAAATTTTTTTATAAATATATATTTTTTTTTTTTTTTTTTTTTTTTTTTTTTTTTTCTTTCCCTCTCTCTCTCTATTCTCTTCTTCCTCTCTCAAAAATCATTTTATCAACTCCCCCCGCATGAGAACATACTTCGATTTTTTTATTACCTCTTTTGTATAGTTTTTGGGGGAAAATTTAAAATAGCCGGGTACAGCTAGGTGTGGGTGGTAGAGCTCAAGTATGGATGAGTTACTTTGCAAAATTTTACTTTAAATTAAATGTGAATTTGGAAGAAAACAATCCCAAATTCGATTTATACATTTTTGAGGAAAGGGAAAATTAAAAGAGATTCAGCTCCATGATGTCGGGTTTGGCAAGAAAACCGTGTGGGAAAAAAAATATTATATAAAATAAATTATAAAATATATTAATAATATTATATAAATAAAGTATATAAATTTATAATATATTTTATTATTAAAATAATTTATAAAATATATTATTAAAATATTTTTAATATATAATTTAAAATATATATATATATATTTATATATAATATAAAAATATATATATATTATATTATATTTATTCTCTAAAAATTTTTTTGTTTTTTTTTTTTTTACATTTTAAAATTTTTTTGAATTTTTTTTTTGGGGGGGGGGGGGGGGGTTTTTTTTTTTTTTTTTTTCAAATTAATACAACAAAACGAAAAATAAAAATTCCAAAAAAAAAACCCAACAAACACAAAAAACAAAAAAACAACACCAAAAACAAAACCACACACAACACACCCACAAAACCAACACACCACACACCCACACACCACACGCACACACCCCCCACACACACACACACACACCCCAACAACACACACACCACACACACACACCACACACAAATATGGAATAAAAATATAATAGAAAATAAAAAAAAAATTATATAAAATATATATAAAAATATATATATGTATGTGAATTAATTAATATAATATATTTTATATAAAATTGGGTGTGGGGGTGTTGGGGGGGTGTGGGGGTGTGTGGTGTGGTGGGTGGGGGTGTGGTTGCGGTGTGGTGGGTGTGTGTGTGTGTGTTTTGTGTGTGTGGTGTGTGGGTGTGTGTGTGGTGGTGTGTTGTGGATGTATGATGAAAAAATTCAGTTACAAATGTAGAAAAAAACGAATTAAAAGGGAAAATTTTTTGTTTTAAAAGATATTCATTTCATTCTCCTTTTCTTAATATGAAATATAAATTTAAACACAAAAACACACCACACACACACACGCACACACACACACACCCAAACACACAACACAACACCCAAAACACACACACAACCCAAATAGAGAAAGAAGAATAAGTGAGAATAGAAAGAGAAAAATATAGGGAAATAGCACACCACAACACACACACACAAAAGAAAAATAAAATAATATATATTAGATATAATATAATAGATAATAAAGAAAAGGTATAGAGATAAATAAATAAATAATATAAAATATAAAAAATATAAAATATAGATATATAACATAGTATACATATAATAATATACATATACATTTTAAAACAATATATAATTGAAATAAAATACAATAGAATATAAAATAATATAAGATATATAGATATATGATACATACACATGTTGGATAATAATATAGATACAAATTAATAACATATATAAAAAAAAGATATATATGGATAGAAACACACATACATACATACAAAAATAACAAAATATATATAAATATAGATATATAATATATATATATAGTAATATATATATATATATATAACACAACAACATAATACATAACTATACAAAACACACACACCACAGAATATTTTATATATATATATTATATATATATATATATATATAATATATATATATATATATATATATAAATATATACATAATATATGTGTGTGTGTGTATTTGACGATTTAGCTGGCGGACACTGGAAGGTATTTAGTTCAACCAATGTTTTTATTTGAATAACCAATAACATCTGTGGCCGAGGTTTTATCGCCTGTAACTATGACACTTTATGTTACAAATACACATTGTGTAGATAAATGGAACTAAGGTAAAAACAGACATGATCACTTCCATTAACTCGACCCGGAAATAGAAGAGATTTACTTTGAACGCTTAGTTTGGAATATTCTTCGCCCTGGCTTCTGGCTCTGTAATATCTAACTAAGAAATACTTGACATTGGATTGTAGACGGACTGGAAATGCCTCATATTTCGAATTAATCTAACGTTGTATACTGCCTTTTAATGACAACAGATGTTGGTAGGTAAAAACTTTAACTAAATTAGCCAAAATGCCACGACTTTGCTTTCAGTGGAAGTCTATACACACACACACACACACACACACACACACACACACACACACATATAAAATTATAGAATATAGAGAAAGATTATATATATATAATAAAATAGAATAACATAATATATAATATATAATATATATAATAATATATATATAGACAATGTATATATAAAATAAATAATATATATAAATATATATTATATATAATATATTATATATAATTTTATATATATATATAATATAATAAAATATATATTGTGGTGTTTTGTGTGTGTGTGTGTGTGTTTTGTGGTGTGTGTGTGTGTGTGGTGTGTGCGTGTGGGGTGTGTGGTGTGTGTGTGGTGTGTGGGTGTGTGTGTGTCACAAACAATATGTCACACACACACACACACATACACACACACACACACACACCACACACACACACACACACACACACACACCACACACACACACACACATATATATATATATAATATATACATACATATATATATATTTATATATTTTAATAAATATTATATATATATAATTATTAATATATATGTATATAGATATATATAATTATATATAATATAATATATATATATATATTATATATAATATGGGGTATATATATATAATATAATATTATATATATATATATATATAATATATATACATATCAGTCTTTTCCACGGGACTGAGGGCCGTTTCTTGAGGTGTCTGCCATAAATACAAGGGAAAGACCAGCCAGGGTTGCTTCCCATTGCCTTCTTTGTTTTTATTGAGACACTGTCTCTAGAAGAGTTGCCACCTAGGCTTAAGAATCCCCTCTACCCTTATTTGTATTTCTCCCATAGCTGGGACCCTGAGAAGTGGACCTGGGAGCAATAGTGGCTCAGAGACGGCTCCATACTCCTCAGGACCAGAACCCCACTACCGGATGCTGTTTATACTCTTTCTCAGGAGTAACATATATATAATATATATATATTATATATATATATATAATAATATATATATAAAAATATGTATGTATAATATATGATGTATTATATATATATAATATATAAAATATATATATATATATATATATATATATATATAAGAATTTTATTATAAATAATATATATAATATATATATATATATATATATATATATATTTTATATATATATATTTTATATATATTCTTTTTCCCCACACCGGTTACATTGAACCAAGAACAGCACATCATGGAGCTGAATGCTCTTTCTAATGTTAACCTTTACCTCAATAATGTATGAATCGAATTGGATTGTAATTTCTTCCAAATTACACACTTATATTTCAAGCTACAATATATGCAAAGTATACTCAGTCCATACTTGAGCTCTACTCACACCACACCTAGACTGTAGCCAGGCTATTTTAATTTTTCCAAAACTTTAGCAGAAGAGGTAATACAAAAATCGAAGTATGTTCATCATGCTGTGGGGAGTCTGAGTAAAATGTTTCTTGAGAGAGAGAGAGAGAGAGAGGATAGAGAGAGAGAGAGGGAAAAGAAAAAAAAAAAAAAAAAAAAAAAAAAAAAAAAAAAAAAAATATAAATATATTATATTTTTTATATATATATATATATAATATATATATATATATATATATATATATAAGGGAATTGAGTAATATACGCATCCGGCATGAACATTCTTACTTCTTATCAGAGATTGTAGGTAATATAACTGAAATGAAATATTTGAAGCCGATATGTAAATGAGGCAGCTAATACTTGATTATCATATGTAATTGTTAACTAAACTAGATGATACAAATATTCTTCTGGGCCAACTGGGTTTGTATCACAACCCGTGTTGCTCTCTCTCTTTCCTTCTCTCTCTCTCTCTTTCTCTCTCTTTCACTCTTAATTCATATAAAGCATGAGCACGTGAGCGTATGCATATGTAAATTTTTCATAATTGCAATTACACACATCACACATGCATAGTTTGGACTTCGCGGTAGGGAGAGTGTGTGTGAAGGATTGTGAGGTCAATCATCACACAAGACTTACCGTTTTCTATCTTATCCATACAGATACCTACTACATCGAATCGAGAGCGTGGAAGTGGTAAGCCAGTTTCGTAATAAACCAAGTGATTTTCACATATGAAATGCTATTCATGTGTAAATAACCCTCCTAACTATTGCATTTAAATACGATGGGAGGTAATGAGGATCATAATTGCTCTTCTCTTATCTTCTCTCTCTCTCTCTCTCTACGTGTAGATATATACACATACTCACACACCTGTATATAAGTTACGAATTTCATAATTTGTAGCGATAATGACCCTGGCAACCGTAGACGAAATATAATACTCTACATATGTATCTAATCCTGCCACAGATCTGTGCTCCTCAAAATCTGCATAGAAATGACGCGATTAATCATATAAACGCTCTGTGCATTTCAATAAGGTGTTATGCTAACGTCTTGTTAGCAGTACTGTCGAAAAATTTCATCTAATCTGTACTGTATTAGAGCGTGAAATAGGTGATGTTTAAGTATATATGTATATATATATATATATATATATATATATATATATATATATATATATATATAAAATTCTCTCTCTCTCTCTCTTCTCTCTCTCTCTCTCTCTCTCTCTCTCTCTTTTACATTTGTGGCTAAAAAAGTAGGATCAGGTCAGAAACTATATTCATAGACATATCCTAAAAATCTATAGGGCTATGCTGTTATATATGATATGGTGAAATCATATTTATAGATATACCTTAATATATTGATATTTAATATTTAGAGTAATAGCTGACTACACGACAAAAACTGGAGTGGAATAAGTAGATTACTACACCTGGGTATCAGAGGGAATTTGAATTCTAATTGCCTTTTCTATCTACCATTTAACTCTAATCTCTGAGAAATAACCAAAATGACATGTGCTTATATAACCTCACATGACACTTACCTAAATATTACATGCTTCATTGAAGGAGTGTCACCAGCCCCAAAAACCCCTATGTATAAATCAATATATATAAATATATATATATATATATATATAAATTTTAAAATATAATATATATAAAACAAATATAATATTTTATATATATATAAATATATATATAAATATATATAAACATAATATATATAATATATACATATATATAAACATATATATATATTTTTATATTATATATATATAATATATATATATATATATATATTTGGACTGTCAATGGATCTGCTTCTTGCATTTTGATATACCAGCTGCCAGGAAATTATAATGGAGACTAGGGTAGCTGGATGACCACAAATTTCCACGAAATTCCGTGATTTTGCCATAAAGCTTACTTCACAAGGAATATATCCCACGCTTCAACATCCACGATCACCTGATGTTGTTCCATTATCACCTAAAAATTCTCATTATCACCTAAATTATCAGTTATAGTAATCCGAGGCAGTTTCTTTATCATCTGACACTGTTCACATACAATGATCACTTTCTGACGAAGCTACACAAAAAATAACGCTTAAAACATTTAAACGTTTTTTTTTCTTAATTAAAAAGGATAAAGAAACATTAAAAATCTCGCTGCGCCGTCCGTGAATCATATTCACTGTTTATAAAGTCAGTGCAATGATAAAATAAACACTTTTTCATAGTTCACTTTATTAATCTAGGGTATTGTTTTAGGAGTACCAAAGAAGACAAATAAAGACACAATCGACCAAGCGAGTTGTTGTTCGGACGCCGAATTCGTCAACTAGAATTCCACCAGCTTTATCTCTTGAGTCTCAGGTTAGGAGGGAACTAGAACTTAGAGTAATTTTCCATAGATTCTGCTACTTTTATAAGGCAATGAGGATCTATAGTCGTCGAACGTTTTTGAAATGTATTAGAATACATGTAGTTGTAACCTTATTGTCATTTGTAGGCAGCTTTCTTCTTCTTCTTTTAACGGTTAGTTCATGTCTGAGCCGCCGTGGTCACAGCATGATACTTAATTGTAGTTTTCATGTTGTGATGCTCTTGGAGTGAGTACGTGGTTTGGGTCCCCCCGTTCCTTTCACGGAGAGTGCCCGGGGTTACCTTTTTATTTATTTTTTTTTTTTAGGTAATCATTCTCTCTATTTTATCCGGGCTTGGGACCAGCACTGACTTGGGCTGGCTTGGCCACCCAGTGGCTAGGTAGGCAATCAAGTTGAAGTTCCTTGCCCATGGGAACAACACGGCGGTCGGTGACTCGAACCCTCGAATTCAGATTGCCGTCGTGACTGTCTTGAGTCCGACGCTCTAATCATTTGGCCACCGCGGCCTTGACGATTTATGGGCCCTTTCCCTGATTTTTTCTTAGCAATTTAGAGCGGTGGTTTGCCATTGCCTTCCGCCCGGTGTTTTTATCGAGTCACCATCTCTATTTACCCGGCACTGACTTGAGCTGGCTTGGCCACCCAGTGGCTAGGCAGGCAATCAAGGTGAAGTTCCTTGCCCAAGGGAAACAACGCGGCGGTCGGTGACTCGAACCTTCGAACTCAGATTGCCGTCGTGACAGTCTTGAGTCCGACGTAGGCAGCCTAGATGTACCTAATTCAGGAAAGTAATAATAAAAAAAAATGGCTGAGTCTGTATGTGCCTGTGTTTAAGCTGTTCATCCAAGACATGGGACTTCAACACGGATTTTTGAAGCTGGCTATATTTATGGTGGCAATTATTAGGGATGATCCTTTGTGGTAAAATGATAAAATAAAGGGGTTCCTTGTAGTCTGACAGCGCCTGGCACAGTTGAATTCTTTCTGTGAAAACATTATATATAGCAGATGTAATCTCAGAGGGAAATTTTGAGCGAGCCATCGTTTCATCGTCTCTGTCTTTTACAC
>NC_051389.1:43875328-43887828 GCF_015228065.2 Penaeus monodon
TCTGAAGAAACGCTAAGTGAAATTGAAACAAGAAGATGCCTAAAATTATTATTGCGACGAGATAAGGAAAAATTTTTAATAACATTGCCAGAGAATTAAATTGTTCTACAATAAGGCAACTAAAGAATTTACCAAAGGAGTACGAAACATTACACAAATTTAAACCTACAAGGACACTATCAAAATGAAGAGGGAACTGGGTTTAGTGAGGGAAAAGAAGCAAAGATACATGGAATAAATATTTTTTCAACTTATACAAAAAGAAAAAAGACTAACAAAAACATTATTAGACCATGAAGAGATGGGGCGGTACTTCTTTGGTTTAGGGAGGGGGAACAGGGTGCCCCTTCCAACTCTGGGTAGAGTAAAAGTTTCCCAGGACTTGTTACGATTGCAGGAATGCAAGCCACCTACTAGTCCTAGGTGGGGAAATGAGGGGGTGCAAGATCCTGTCGAACCCGGGCTGTGTTACAACTCCCCTTTATTGTATTTTTTATTCCCTCAGAAAAAAGTAAGTCGATTTATCGGGTTCGGCTGCCCTTTCTCTAATAGAGAAATCTTTGGTTGTAGGGGTTTTGTTTGCCCTCATTTTCGCTGTCGGCTTTTTGCAATTTTGTTCCCCGCGAAAACTGTGCGCCATCTGTTCGCCTCAAACTGGGGTCATGGTCGTGCATCCGGGGCTCGCAGCGGGTACTCGCTTGCCCCGTTGCAAAACTTGAGAGGGTGGGTTGGTGGTCGAAGGACTCAAACCTTTCCACCATTTTTTCCTGCCTGACCTGCTGGCATTTTTCCGGGGACCGACAACAGAGCAAGCCATGCCCCAGGCGTGATGCCTTTGGCCAGTTGGCCATTTGGGGCTGTTTGCCCCTTTTTTCCTTTTTGTAACCCTTTTAATGCACACCCATTTTTGTGTCCCTTTGCTAAAAAACACTACTTTTTAGGCTTGGCTTTCAGCACCCTTGTGGTGCCCCATATTTTTTGAACACCAAGGGGATCAGGAACGTACGTCAAAGGTTTGGGTACCCCAGTTCCCAGTCAAGGGTAGATTTTGGGGTACTCACCGAAACCGGAGATCCCGAAAAACAGGAGTGCAGAAAACCACAGGAATAAAGGTTAAAAACGGCACCACAAAGCCCTCCCCCCAAAGGCAAAAGGACCTCCTCCTCGATAGGGGACAGCGATCCTGTTGACTGCTGTAGTCACAGCAGTGACCCACCTTGGGAAAAGGGACGACGAAGAGGCCAAAAAGGCGTCTCAGTCGCCATGACGGCTTGCCCCAAGACTTCCCCAGTCCTATGGGAAGGAATCGGGAAAGGGCCAAACCCACCCCCATCCTCACCCTACCCCGGGACGAACTCCCCTTCCCACCCCAAACCCCGGGCCCATGCCCTCAAGGCAGAGCCTAACCACTGTTCAGTCCCAGAGCCAAATCAGAAAAAGTTGACCTTCCCAGGCAAGGGCCCAGCAAAGAACAATGCACGAAACAGCCTGGACAGAGAAGAGCCCAAATACACAAAGTCAGACTCCCAAGGGCTCTCCACCCCCCAGTGGACCCGGGGATAGCCTGCCCTGAAGAGGCCCTCAACCAGCGGACTTCACAATGGAATTGTCAACTCCAAAGAAGTCAATTGAAACGACAATGCTCTGATGTAACTATCAACTAGTAACATCATGGCACGAAATCTAAGCATTCTGCAGTGGAACATCTATGGTTTCTCCACAAGGAGTGCCATCCTCCTCAATAACCAAGAGTCAACGCATGTCAGAGGAGGGGTCCTAGACCTCACCCTGGCCACTGCAATTCTGGGGAGAGGTTTGGCGGTGGGTCGAGAGACCTCACTAGTGACCAACGGCACTATAAACCCTCGGGTGGGGCCCAGCCGAAATGCCACGACCGTCCAGATGGAAAACAGACAAGGCCAACTGGCAGGCTTTTGGGCCCTTTGGGCCGCTGTCAGAAGAAATGAACCCACACAAAGGAAAATGTGGAAGTGCTACAAACCAGATTTGTAAATGCCTTTGATAAGGCAGCCTCACCGCCATACCCAAAACTGGGCCCTTGGCCCAAGAGTCAAAAAGACCGGTATTTTAACGATAGATTGGGGAGGTAAACCACGGGGTAAATATGGCGAAAACTTTCCAAAGGAAAAGAACCCTCACAACCCCTCCTAGGGAGGCTTAGGGTGCCAAGGAAACTGCCGCAGATCAGCAGGAAAAGTGGCAGGAATGGTGCGGTCCTTCGACCAACAACCCCCTCTCGATTTTGGAACGGGTCAAGCGGCTACCACCCTGAGCCCCGAGATGCACGAAACCAGACCCCCAGTTAGAGGCGAAAGACTGGTGCATGAGTTCTCTGCAAGAACAAGTAGCAACAGCCTGCCAGCCAACTGAGGGCAAGACAAGAACGCCTAAACCAACAGACTTGCTCATATTAGAAAAAAGGGCAGCCGAACCCGATACAAAACATTGTTTTTTTTCTGAGGGAACAAAGAAAACATAAAAACCGTTGTAACACGGGCCCCGGGTTCTGAGGGATCTTGCACCCCATCTTTTTCCCACTTTGGCTAGTAGGTTGAGCTTGCATTCCTGCAACTCGTCACAAGTCCTGGGAAACTTTCACTCTCCCCAGAGTTGGAAGGGGGTTCCATAGTTCCCATCCTAAACCAAAGGGCCGGGGAAGTACCCCCCATCTCTCTCCTCAGCTGTCGGGCCCAAGAGGGCCCGAGATGATGGTATGAACCACTCTGATGAAAATGGGACCCCGAGAACACCTCCCGGGTTCACCGGGGGCTTTTAAAAGGGCCCCACGCATGCCACGCTTTTGGCCAATAACAGGGGGCACTTGGGGTATATTCCACCTGGAAAGGTTTTTAAATTTGGGGAATCCTCACCCATTCAGAGAGCCTGATCCAAAAAGATCAAGGTAAGCTCTTGGCTTGGATAGGTGACCACTTTGGGAATAAACACCCCAAGTCAAAGTCCAAGGTCACCTTCACAGCACATCCATAGAGAAGGGAACGCCACAGGGTTCTCATTCCAGCCTCTTTAAACACATTTAATGTCCTCTCCTAAACAGAACCTCCAGTGGGGTGCAAGATCATCTCCTATGCAGACATCTTCTATCTCCCACTGGAGCATACTCCCTAAAAAAACCCCAGCATTGTCTGGACCTCGTATCCGGGAGTTTTTGAGGCAGGATAAATTCTGCAGCCATCCAAAAGCCAGGCTCTGAGCAGAGAATTAAAGGCACAAGTCGAAATGGGGGGGGGGGGGGAATAGACTTGGAGGGGTTCGGGCTCCCCTTTTACCTCCCCAGAAGGAGGTCCGTCCCTGGGTACTAAACAAAATCAAGATGTCTTCTGAGAGAAAGGGGCGGTGGAAGACGCATGGGGGCCAGACACAGAGTACTAAATCATTCTATGTACTGCTGTCGCCCATTGTAACTATGCCCCCCTTGCTTGTTTGGGCTTAAGAAAAAATATAAAGCCCAACTGGAGACTTTCAAAACAAAGCCCAGGGTCTTCTGGGTGCCCAATGGGCAAGATCCTCAACCCTTTCTACGGGACAAACTTCTCCCCTTGGCCCACAAACGATAAAATGGCGCACAATTCTTTCAAAGGTCATCCGGCTCCCGGAATACGAGCCTAAGACAAAAATAGTCGTTTCCCTAAAACCAAGAAAAGACTTTTGGGAAAAACAATTCCTGGCGTCTCATACAGCCAGGTGTTAATACGCCATCATCAAAAAAACCATTCTAGCCAAGGGCATGGACTCTCCCCACCCTGAGTTTGCAAAAGCTCCGCCGTGGGCACAAACCTCGATAGAGTTCTCGGTCAGGACTGGAACCCAAAAAGAATGAATATTTCTGCCCACCAAAAGGCAAAACCCCAAGGGTCTTGAAACCATAACTCCTCCGGGCAGCAGAACTATTACACAGAGGATCGGTTGTTCCCTTCCCACACTGCAGGCCCCGGTTCGCAGCAAGGGATGCCACAATCCATGAGGGTAACAGAAAACGCCTCCTCCAAAAGGGAAGGCATTGCTACATGGGGACTGAGCCACCACCGTGGGGGGGAAGGACACGGGGTCATACACAAGATCCAAAGGAACCATCGACTTTTCTTCAGCAGCCCCCCCACGACAATACTACCTTCTGACTACCATCCTCCATGTCACAGAGGATTCTGCACGGGGTAAAAAATTATCATAAACTGGGTTCCCAGCCCATAGGGATCAGAGGGAATGACTTGGACAGACTAGCCGAAGTTGGCAGGGGTATCCCCCCTAATGCCATATAATAAATCAGAGCCGAAAATTACTTAGGGGGAAAGTGTCGGCGATTTAACCTCTTCCTCCTCAGCTTCACAAGAGGAAACGAAATCCCCCCCTCGGCCCGCTGGTACTCAGACGCCACCGGCTAAAAAACACTGGACTTTTTGGAAACTTCGCACAAAATCGCCTGGTTACCACGTAGGGCAGATCATAAAACAAAGAACGTGAAGAAGGTGTTGCAGGCTTTGTGGCGAGCCGAACGCCACACTTGTCTTTACTTGAGAATTGTTGCACACGCAATTCCTGAGACAAAGCCGAAACACAGCCTGGCTGGTAAAGGATTATGCGAAGTTACCCCACGGCTACAGGAGCGCCTGTGGCCCCCCCGCCACATAAGCACCGAGTGTCAGAAAAACAAATGAGACAGCCATAAAAACTGACAAGGCCGGCCCATAATTTAAAAGGGCCCGGGCGAAGCCAGAATTTCCGCAAATCTCATAGCTAGCTAGAACGAGATCAGCATTCCCCATCCCTAGCGGGCAGACAACAGCAGCCACCACAAGGACTGCTCATCCTTAGCCGACTGAGGGCCTTCCCCGGCTCCCCCTTTTGATCTCCGATTCACCACCAACTCCGCCATACCTGTGGCACTCACACCAAAAACAAAACTCCCCAAAGGTAAGACACCAGTAACCTCAAATGAGTTTCCCCAAACTCCATTTACTATACTGGTACCCTGGGAGGATACGTTATGGATTTCGCTCGCTCGTTTGCTCCCCCCCCCCTTGGAGGAGGGACCTGTAGCAGCACGCCCCCGCAACCTGGGTTCAGCGTAGTTTCCCAGGTTTTTGGGTCAATCGGGCCCACAGCCATGTCCGCGCTATTGGACAGCGGGCTCCCCCTCATTCCCTTTGGCGCTTACACAGCGCTAATGTACTGAAGCCACAGAGCCCGAACGAGATCGCTTCCCCAATCCCTAGCAGAGCAGTAACGAGCACACCACAAGGACTGCCCGTCCTTAGCCGACGGGGACCCTTTCCGGCTCCCCCTTGATCCCGATTCACCCCCAAACACCCAGCCATACCTTTGGGCACTCAATCCAAAACCAAAAACATCCCTAAAGAGATAAGACACCAGTAAACTCAAATAGTAGATGCGCAACCATCCATCTATTATAAGGGGAGCCTGGCCTGTGTCGACTAATGCGAACTCGATTACATGTGTCAGTTAGTGCTGACTCGGTGAACCTGCCCTTTTACCACCCGGGGTGCTCGCCACAGCAGTAACCTCCAGGGACAATTGCAACTTCTCGCGCCTCGGAGGGGCGCGAACCGCCGACCCCTCGGATGAGAGGCCAACACATTACCACTGTACTAACCAGGAGGCTTTGTTCGTCCTGTCTCTGTGTCACTATGTATATTTACCATAATTATCTCCTTGTATCCATTTTGGTTTATTATTCGTCTGAGGGGAAAACTCGTAAAGTTCAAAAACTTTACGATGTATTTCGTTTTATGTGGTTTTTTCCTTTTCATTTTTGTGTACACGTTACTTTGTTTGCGTTTGTTTTTATATATAATTATATATATAAAATATATATATATATATTTCTTTTTATATATATATATATATATATAATACCCACACACAAACAGACACCACACCAACACACACCACACCAAAAACCACACACACCCCCACACACCAAAACACCCACACCAATATATTATATATATAATATTATAATATTTTAAATTATTTTAATATATATAAAAATTTGTTATATTTCTATATATAATTTATTTTTAATTTATATTATAATTATATAAAATTTATATTTTAAATTATATTTATTTTAAGATTATAGATAGATTAGAAACACACACCACACACACCCACCACACACACACACACACACACCACAACACACACACACACACAACAACACACATATATATAAATATTTTATATTTTATATATATTTTAATAAAATAAAATTAAATATTTTTATTATTATTATATATATATAATAAATATATACACACACCCCACGTACCGCTAAAAAAGGGTTTTAAAAAAAAAACAAATTTATAAATTTAATATTTATATATATATTTATATTATATATTTTATATATATAATTATATATAAATAATATTGTTTATTATATATAAAATATTAAATATAGATATTATTATATATTATTTATATATATTATATGTTGATATAATAATTATGTTTTAATATATATATAATTTAATATTATATGGGGAATATAATTTATATTTATATTATATAAAATATATATTAATATATTATATATATATATATATATTTTAATATTATAAAATTATATATATACCACACCCCACACACCAAAACCACACACACACCACACACACCAAAAAAAAAAAAATATATATAATTTTATATATTATTTTTTTAAATATATATATATATATATATATATATATATATATCCTTTCCATCTATGTTATATATACATAATACCTAATATGTTATAGAAATAGATAGATAATAATAGATAGATAGATAGATAGATAGATAGACAGATAGATGATAGATAGATAGATAGATAGATAGATAGATAGTGATGAGAAGATAGTAGATAATAGAATAATGTGCTAAGAATATATGAACACACACGACACACAAAACACACACACACATACCCAAAACACACACCAACATACACACACATATTTACATATAGAAAAATAGATAAAATATTATATAATATATATATATTTATATATATATATATATATATATATATATATATATATATATATAAAGTAACACACAGATAGTTTGGGGGTGTGTGTGTGTGTGTGTGGTTGTGGTGTGTGTGTGTGTGTTGTGTGTGTGTGTGTAGTATACCCCAAAGAAGCAAAATCAAATACACTTTGATGAATATAAATCAATACACATCCCCCCCCCCTTTCACGATCGTAACAATGGGTTCCTTCGTACTTTAAAAACTACCACACAAAAATTTAAAAACTTATTTAATAAACGGGAAAGTCTGTACTTTTGCGTTTTCAACGGAGATACAAACTTGCACAATGTTATCCTATTGCTTTCCTGGTTTCTTCGGAGTAGTATGGGGGTTCCATTTTTCGGGGCTGAAAATCTTTCGGCGCTGGAATTTTTTTGGGGAAACGTCGATTTCTCCCAACACACCATTGGGGTTCTGTGTTGATCAGGTAATCATGTGTCTCTCGTGACCAATGACTGTTACAACTTTTCCATCTTTTAGTAACAGGATTCGGATCCGCCGTATGATCCAATCTTGATGGTGGGGAGGGGGTTTTTTTTCTTTGCGTTATAACGTGCCACTGCTCGAAGGCCTATGCCAGCTGCGCGTATGTCCATTTTCTAAATTTTTGGGCTGCCACCGGTTGGAAAGAAAATTCGATGGGTTGGGACCAGAGCAGTTGACGCCCCTAGAGAGTCTGGGGGGGCTGCGGCCCTCAGGACGGGTGTGTTCCTTATTTCGAGGAGGCCCGATCAAATTCAAGTTGTTATGTTGCCAGTTGGGATACCGTCATCATGAGGTGCTTTACAGCACCTGCGTGTCGGGTTTCTTTGCGGATAATAGGGTGTTGGGATTTTATCTGGCTCCTCATCTTGGAGAAATCAGTGAAATCATGGATTGTAATCTGGGCCACCGTCGGTATTAGCCGTATTGGTACCCTAATCCCTAAAAAATGTACAAAAAAGCTTTTAAAGCTGCTGTAGTGTATTGGCCCTATCAATCCAGAGTACCGGTCCATTAAACTAATAATTTTAGCTGTGCTGAAAAAATCAACAGATGCAGACTCAAAGGGTCTTGTTGGTACGTGTCCTCTTCATAGATAGGTTTTTTTGTGACTTGGCAAAAATACCCGGCACAATTGACACGCTCTAACACATTGAAATTGTGTCGAATTTATAAGGCCCCCATACAACTTCGTGCCCCTCGCTTTTAGCCTCATTCCACAATGACTAATACTTTCTGGCAAAGAACTGTGGTACCCGGACACGTGCACCATATAACACTAAATTTTCCATCTTGGCATAGGCATCACATACTTTCCAATAGGCAGGAGCTCTGGATCAATCTCATGAGTCTTTGAAATGCCTCTAATACAGTTTGTAAGCTGGGATAACTCTACTGATCTCGTAACTCTTCCAAAACGGGTCACGCTATGTGCAAAAATTCTTTAACTGCTGGCTTGGGGAAAAATTCATTGTACTTGATCCCGAGACTGCATGAAGCTTGCTGTTTTCATTTCAGTACATTTCTAACACTAAAAGCGGGTTTTCTTCTGCAAGAATGGTGTCCCCAAAAGCGGGGGGCACTTGCAGGGGGACGGGACAACGCATCCGGGAACACAGATCTTTTCCCCCGACCCCATGATTCTGAATACAATCCCAAAGTCTTTTCTTTGAGCCCTTTAATTTTTAATTGCATCCAAGTGTATGAATTCAAGATGGGATAGGGGGCTGTGGTCGGTAACTGAGGAAGTGGGGAGGGCCTAACAGGTAATGTTTTTAAATTTACAACTTTCCCCGCCCCAGCTAACACTCCAGTTAATTTCATATACTGAATGCTGTGCAAAAAAAAACCGCGACCTACACTGCCCCCTTCGCCCCCCATGCCTTCACGTGTTTCCCCGCAGTAGGGCATATCCCTACCAGGGTAGGACACATCTTTTGAAGATGATCTTGAATGCAAATCAAAAGTGCAAGAAGGTCTGAGCAAGGGGTTAATTTACCTTACTGAAAACTGCTGTGATCAAGTGTCCATGTAAATGATGCCCTTGGGTGACAAAGTGGTCGCGTATAGTTGCGCTATAGCCGGCATAAAAATTTTGCTAGCTTTTACTAGCCCTAAGAAGAAAAAAGATCAGTAAAATTATCTGGGGAGGAAAATCGCAACTGCTCGAACCCTTTTTTATTTTGCTGCAAAACCATGTCTTGTACAGCAAAGCCCAGAAAAATGCCTTTGGGAAGAAAAAAAAAAATTTGACATTCATGGTATTTACATAATTTTACAACCAAAGGAGGACCTGCGCACATGAATGTGCGGATAAACTTTTATCCCACACAATATGTCATCGACGGGCTTAACCAGCTGTTGGGCGGGGAGGGTTCGAGCCCCGGTCAGGAGGACTGTTTTTATTATTAATGCGGCCTGTTTTTTCTATCTTTTTATAAATACCTCAGTAATCTAAATTCGGAATCAAAATTCCCCAAATCAATTTCCACCGAGTGCCCAAGGAAATGTTGGGGGAAAACCCCGCTAATTTCTCTGTTGATTTTTAGGTAATGTCTTGGACTATTTTAAACCTATTGCATATCCTCTATGGATGTGTATTTTGGTTTTTTTAGTATTGTCCCCGGTCTAAACCCGGAGCGGCAAGGTTCGAGCCCCTTAGTGAGGGTTGTTATTTATATGTGTGTGTGGGGCAATAATATATTATTATAATATAATTTTATATTATATTATATATATATATATAATATTATAAATAAAGCATACATAAATCATAATATCTACACACACACACACACACACACACCACACAACCACACACACACACACACACACACCAACACACACACCACACGCACAAACACACACACACACCCCACCACCGCACACACCATATGTAATTTTAATAATTTACATATATATATATATATATATATATATATATATAAATATATATAATTATATATATGCCATAGATTGTGTGTTAATAGTGTTAATATATTACAATATATATATATATACTATATATAATATATATATATATAATTTTTACATATAATATATATATATATATATATATATATATAAGCATATATAAATTTATATATTATATATATGTATTTTTGTGTGTGTGTGTTTAAAAACACTCACGCACACACACCCACACACACACACACGCAAACAAATTGTCTTTTATAATAAATTTTACTATTATATATACATATTATATATATTATATAATATATATATATTATTTAATATATAAAATTATATATATTTTAAATATTTTTATATATATGCGCATAGATTTTTGGGTGTATATATAGTGTTATATTATATATATAATGATAATTAATATATATTTAATATATATATATAAATATAAGCATACATAAATGCAAAAATTACCACACACACACACACATCACACACACACACACACACACACCCCCTCTCTCTCACAAAACACCACACACACAAAAACAAACACAAACACACCACACACACCCACACAACACACACACACACCACAACACACAACACACACAACACACACACACACACACCGCACACACACTATGTACTTTTTTTATATAATATATATATATATATATTATATATATTATAATATAATATGAAATAGATATAATTATATTGCGCATAATTTGTGTTTGTAATTTTATGTTTATAATTTTATTATATATATATATTATATATATATATAAAATTATTAATATAATATATAAATTATATATATAATATATATATATTATATATATAATATATATATATTATATAAGCATACATAAAAGCATTATATCTACACCCACACACACACACACACCACACACCACACACACAACCCCCCCACACACCACCACCACACTCACACACACAACACACACTCCCACACCACCACCACACAAAACCAACACAACACACACACCACCACACACAACACACACAACCCCAAACCCCACACCACACACACACGCACCACCATATGTACTTATATATATATATATATGTATGTATATATGAATTTTTATATATATATATATATGTATATATTATATATATATAAAATTAATATATTATATATTAAAATTAAAAATAATATAATATAAAAATATAAGCGCATTTGTGTGTGAATTTTATGTGTTTATATATATAAATATTTTAATATATTATAATATATATAAATATATATATATATAAATATATTGTGTGTGTGTGTGTGTGGGTGTGTGTGTGTGGTTAATATATATATATATATTATTTTATATATAATATTATATATATATAATATATATTATAATATTATATATAAGCATAATAAATGCTAATCTACATCACACCAAAACACACCCACACCACACACACACACACCACACACACAACACACAGACACACACCTTTTACTACACCACACAACCCCCCACACAACACACACACACACACACACCCAAAAACACCACACACCACCCAAAGCGCACACACACAATGTATTTTATATTATATATATTATAAAATATATTTATATTAAATATATATTATATAATATATATAAATATAATATAATATTTATATATATATATATATATATATATATATATATATTATAAGCATACAAATATCCCCACACACCACACCACTCACACACACACACACACACACACACACACACACACAACACACACACACAACACACACACAACACACACACACCCAAACACACACCGCCACACACACAAAAACATACCGCACCACACTATGTCCCTTATATATATATATATATATATTATATAAATAATATATATATATATTATTATTTTAAAATAATAAAAATTTTATATTATAATTATACATATATAAAAATATATATTATTATAATATATATAATATATATATATAAAATATATATAAAATTATATATAAATTTTATAATCATATGGGTGGGGGTGGTGTGTATATGCATTTTTTAGCTTATATATATATATATATTATTTATATTTTATATTTTAATATATATATATTATTAAATTTTTTTATATATATATTAATATTATATATATAAATTATATATAAATTATAATAATTAATATTTTACTGAGGGGCCCCGTGGCCGAGGGTTAGAGCGTCGGACTCAAGATTTTACGAGGCCAAACTGAGTTCGGGGTTCGAGTCACCGGGCCCGGGGCGTTGTTCCCCGGGGGAAAGAAATTCATCTCGATTGCCACCCACCCTGGGGGGCCAAGCCAGCCCAAATCAGTGCTGTCCCAACCCGGTAAATGAGGGAAGATTTTTCCCAAAAAGGTACCACCGGCACTCTCCGTGGAAAAGGGAAATGGGGAACCTACCACGTACTCTCTCCAACATCATCACAACATGAAAAATACAAAATTAAATATCATGCCCGTGACCACGGCGGCTCAAACTGAATAAT
>NC_051389.1:43890908-43893408 GCF_015228065.2 Penaeus monodon
TGAGCAAGGGCTTAATTTACCTTATAAAAAACTTTTACGTGATCAAGTGCCATGTAAATGATGCCCTTGGTGAATAAGGGTCGACGATAGTTGAGCTTACCCGGGCATAAATTCGCTAGCTATTTTACTACCCCTAAGAAGAAAGGAAGATCATAATATTATCGGGTAGGAAAATCAGCAACTGCTCAACCCTTTTTCCAGTTTTGCTGCAATACCATGTCTTGATAAGCAAAGCCACAGAAAAACCCTTTGGAATGCAAACCAAAATTCTGAGCATTCGGGTATTTACAAATTTTTGAAACCCAAAGGAGGACATCTGCGACCACTAGAAAATGAAGGATAATTTTTTTATCCCACAATATGTCATCGACGGGCTTAAAGCTTTTGGAGCGGCGAGGGTTGGGCCCCCGGCAGTGGGGGGACTGTTTTTATATTTTAAATGCGGCACGTAATTTATCTTTCAAAATACCTCAGTACATTAACTTCGGGAAACAAATCCTAAACAATTTCCCCCGAGTGCCCAAGGGGAAAAGTGTGGGAAAAACCCCGCATCATTTCTTGGGATGATTAGTTTTAATGTCTATGGAGTAGTTAGATTAGTTCACTATCCCCGGGGGTGTGTATTTTGGTTGGGGTTAGTATTAGCCCCCAGGTCATACTGGAGCGGCAAAGGGTTGGTCCGGTTTGTGGGGTTGTTATTTATATGTGTGTGTGGATAATATATATATATTTATATATATATATATAATATTAAAAATATATAAAATTTTATAACATACAAATGCATATATATTACACACACAAAACACAACCACACACAACCACACACATCACACACACACACACACACACACACACACACACACACACACACACCACACACACAAACACACACACACACACCACACGCAACACACATTGTATTATATATATTATCAAAAATTATAATATATTAAATATAATTTTATATTTATATATATATATATATAAAAAATATAAAATATGCGCTAGATTTGTGTGGTTTGTGATATAATTTTATATATATATATATATATTTAATAATTAAATATATATATAATTATAATATTATAGTTTTTTTTTAAAAATTTTATATATATATATATATATTTTTTTTTATAAAACTTTTTAAATATATAAATTTTATATTTATATAAAATATATAATATATATAAAATAATTTTAAAAACATATAACTAAAAACAAAAAAAACCCAAAACTAAAAAAAAAAAAAAAAATATCCCAAAAAACAAACACACACACACACACACACACACACACACACACACACCACACACCACACACACACACACACACACACCCCACACACAAAGTACAAATTAAAATATAATATATTATAATATATTTTAAATATATATATAATATAGTAGATAGATAGAAATAGGATTTTGTGTGTGTATATATAGTGTTATATTATAAATAAATATAATATATATATATATAAAATATATATATATATAATATAAATAATAAATGATATATATTAAAACAAAAAAACAAACACAACACACACACACCCCAAAACACACACACACCCACACACACACACACACACACACCACACACACACAAAACCCCAACACACACACACACACCACACACAACAAACACCACACCACACACCACACAACACACCACACACACAAACAAAAAAAAAAAGAAAAATTTTAAAATTATATTTTTATATATTTGTTAATATATATATAATAAAATTTATATATATATTTATATATATATTATTATATATATATATATATATATATATATATATAATATTTATATATATAATAATATTAAAAAAAAAAAAAGGCGCATTTGGGTGATATATATGTGTTATATAAATTTTTATATATTTTATATAATAAAATATATTATTATATATATTATTATTTTAATATATTTGGTGTGTGTGTGTGTGTGTGGTGTGTGGTTTTAATATATATATATATAATTATATATAATTATATATATAATAAAATAATAAAAAAATAAAAAATATATATATTAATACAAAACAACACACCCACACACCCACAACACCAAACACACAACACCACACACACAACACACACACACACCACACACAACACACACACACACACACACCCCGGCACACACACAATGCTTTTTTATATATTTTAAATATATATATATATAATATATATAAAATTTTAAATATATATATATATATATATTATATATATATAATAAAATATTATAATATATAATATATATATATAGGCATAGATTTGTGTGTTGTATATAGGGGTTTTAATATTATATAATAATATATATATATATATATATATATATATATATAAATAATAAATATCTACAAACACCACACACCACACAAAAAAACCACACACCACACACACACCCCCCAAAACAAACACCCACACCACACACACACACCACCCCAACACACCACAAACACAACACACCCCAAAAACACACACAC
>NC_051389.1:43903408-43905383 GCF_015228065.2 Penaeus monodon
TTGTAACACACGAAAAGGTACCGGCACACAATATACTCAAAAGCTATGTCAATTGCCTTCGATATAGGATTTGCTGCCCTTGCTAATTTTCCGCCTCTTAATATTGATCATCCTCATAAATATGCAGATACGGTGATAGATACTTAATTTGACCTATAATTTTCCTCTGAAGTCATACTGAGGTTAAGTTTTAATTTACGAGGGACGCTTAACTCCATCGTAAATGCCATTTTCAACTGGCTGATGATTTACATCGCCGACGCAAACCAGCAGCTGTTGCCCGGTTGACCACCTTACGTGCATGTACATGATGTAGAAATCGTACTATTGGCAACAGTTGTGAAGATGATCACAAACTTTTGCAGCTATTATTAACAACAGAAATAAAAGAAAAGGCACGGATCGTGGCATCGTCTGTATACCATGTGTTAGTCCCCACCACCTGTTGAGCTCGAGTCAAATCACACACACACACACACACACACACACACACACACACACACACACACACACACACACACACACACACACACACACACACACACACACACACACACACGTGCATTGATCACATGATGTGATGTAGAAGTCGTACTATTGATAACTGTTGTGAAGATGATCACAAACTTTTGTAGCTATTATTAACAACAGAAGTAGAAGAAAGGCACGGATCGTGGCACCGTACCCATAAGCGTATTGTCACATCGCGTTTGTGTTTTGTTCACTTACGTCAGAGAATACAATCGACTTTTCACAATCGACTTTTCACATTTCCATTGCATTCACCGTTGGTACTGCAGGTCAACAGCAGAAAGAGCCAAATCGCCAATCCTAATATTTCCGGGAAGTTGTTGGCACCCCATTAAGCGATACCTGAGTTACGTTACGTTTCCCTAATTCATTCGCATATTCTCTTAATAGCATTCGGCACTGCGTCAAGTGCCACTTCCAATGAAGGTCTCATTACGTCGAGACTTAACCAATAGGTCATTAAGCAGGTGTATTAACTGTAACTGTGCTAGTTAGTTCCCTATCTCATCTTTTATTTCTTAATTCCTTTGACTGCATAATTAGAGCAGGTTCATTTACTACCGTAAATTAGTGTGATAAAGTAATTGACATCTGCTGTACTAACACATGAAAGTCAGTTATTGCTCACGAAACTCTCGGATGACAAAACCTTTAAAAATATCACAAAGGAAGATGCGTAGTAGCTCTGTACATTCATTTACTTTATTCATACGATTTTTATCCTTTGTCATGATGAACACGGCACATGTTTCCAGGCTTTCGTTAATTCCGACATCGTAGTTACATGAAATCTATACACTTGTGCTGTCAGAATAAATTTTACGAAGTATGTATGGCATACACTTACACAACGGGTCGACGTGTTTCACAATCGTATGCATACGCGCACGTATCCACACACACACACACACTGCACACACTACACACACACAGGACACACGGACTCTCTCTCTCTCTCACACACACACACACACACACACACACACACACACACACACACACACACACACACACACACACACACACACACACACACACCGTGTGTGTGTGTGTGTGTGTTTATAAATATATATAAATAAATAAATAAATATATATATATATATATATATATATATATATATATATATACATACACACACACACATATATACATATATATAAATGTATGTATATATATATGTATATATATAAATATATATATATATATATATGTATATATATATATATATATATATATATATATATATATATATATATATACACACACACACAATATATAAAATACATAATATATTGTATATATATATTATTTTTTTTAACGGTAGGTTCATGTCTGAGCCGCCGTGGTCACAGCATGATACTTAATTGTATTTTCATGTTGTGATGCTCTTGGAGTGAGTACGTGGTAGGGTCCCAGTTCCTTTCCACGGAGAGTGCCGGTTGT
>NC_051389.1:43915483-43917983 GCF_015228065.2 Penaeus monodon
GGTTTGGGTTTGCCGCGGCGTTCCTTTGTGGGCCCGTGGTGTAAGCATCCCCGCATAACTCTTTACCAGCACAGGGGGCTGTGTTCTGCGGCTTTGTCTCAGGAATTGGGTGTGCACACAATTCTCTAAGTAATTACAAGTGTGGCGTTCGGCTGGGCCCCCAATGCCTGCACACCTCTCTTCACGTTCTTTGTTTTTATGATCTGCCATGAACCAGGGGTAACCAGGCGCATTCGGGGCCCAAAGACTTTAAAAAGAGTACCAGTTTTTTCATACCGGGGGCTTTTTAGTACCAGCGGGCCAAAGGGGAAAGGTTTTTTCGTTTCCCTCGTAAGCTGCAGGAGGAAGGATTTTAACTCCCCGTACATTTCCCAAACCAAAGTAATTTTCGGCTCTGATTTATTTTTCAGGGCATTGGGGGGCATCCCCCTTCCAAAATTCGGTTTTAGTCTGTCAGAAAGCTCTTTCCCCTCGGACCCCTATGTGGGGGGGAAACCCCAATTTTATGATAATTTTCTACCCTGTGCAAGAATCCTCTGTGACATTGAGGATGGTATTCAGAAGGTAGATTTTTTAGTGGGTGACCCGCTGCTGGACAGTCAAAGGGTTTTCCTTTTGGGAGTTGTGTGTATGCCCGTTTTAGGAGGGCGTGGCTCAGTCCTCCCATGATACAACTGCCTCTGCCTGAAAGGGGGAGGCTTTTGCTGTTCCCCTCAGGGATTGGGCACCCCTTGCGGGCGAACCCGGCCCCCTGCAGTGGGGGTTAAAGGGCAACCGATCCATCTGTGTAATATGTTCTGCTGCCTGGAGGGGGATGGTTGCAATGACCCTCGGGGGTTTCGTTTTAGGGGGGCATGAAATATTCATTCTTTTTGGTTGCCATTCTCATAAACCGAGAACTCTACGGGGTTTGTTCCCCAAGGGCGGAGCTTCGACAAATCGGGGGGGGGGAAAGAGCCCTGCCCTTGGCAAAGAAGGGGTTTTTCCTTTGGGCTGATGGCTTTATAAACACCCTGGCTTAGAGACAGCCGGGAAATTTTTTTGCAAACAGTTTCCTTTAAATCTTTCTGGGAATTGACATTTAAAATGCCCCTTAGGCTGGGATTCCGGGAGCCTGGATGACCTTTGATAAGAATTGTGCTCCCATTAGATGACGGGGGGGCCAAAGGGGAGAAGGTTTGCCCCCAGTAAAATTTTGAGGATCTTCGCCCCCCCTTAGGGCCCCCAAAGAATGCCCCCTGGCTGCTTTTTTTTTGAACTGTCTCCAGTTGGGCTTTTTTATTTTTTTTTAATTTCCAAAACAGAGCAAAAGGGAGGGTTGTCTAAAAAGGGCCTGACAGCATGTACATAAAAAGATCTTTTTGTTTCTTTTTGTCTGGCCCCATGGTCTTTTTCCCCTCATTGCTCTCATGACAGACAGTTTGGGTTTTTTCAGTTTAACCCCGGGGAAATGGACCTCTTCTGGGAGGGGAGAGGTGTCCCCGAACCCACTCCCCCGTCTATTCCCGGATTTTCAGACTTGTGCCTTTTAATTCCTGTCTCAGAACCCCGGGGGTTTGGGGTTTGGGTGCAGAGATCTTTTTCCTGTCCTACAACACTCCTCGGTACGAGGGCCAGGGGCAATGCGGGCTTTTTTTAGGCATATGCTAGTGGAGATTATAGCAAGATTGTCTGCATGGAAAAGGGGTCTTGAACCCCCCTGGGGAGGTTATGTTTAGGATGCAGGACATTAATGTGTTAAAGAGGGCTGGAATGAGAAAACCCCGTGGCGTTCCATTTTCTAGTGGCATGTGCCCGTATAGGGGACCTTGGACTTTGCTCTGGCTGTTCTATTCCCCAAAGTGGGCACCCCCATCCAAGCCAGGGGCTTCCTTGATTCCCCTTTTTTTTCAAAGGGTCTCCCGAAGGGAGGGGGACTTGCCAATTCAAAAGCCTTTTTCCAGGTCAAAGGGAAAACTAAAACAGAAAGTGCCCCTGCTTTTTGTGCTCAAAGCGGGGGTAGCTGTGCGCTGATCATCCCCTTGAACCCGGGAGGGGTTCCCTGGGGTTGGGGCCCATTTTCCAAACAGAAACTGGTTTTATACCATCCTCTCGGCCGTCTTGGCCAGGGCAGCTGGAAAAGGGGGAAAATGGGCGGGGATTTCCCCGGTCCTTTGGTTTAGGGATGGGAAACTATGGGAGCCCCCCCTTTCCAAAAATCTGGGGTAGAGTGAAAGTTTCCCAGGACTTTTTTGACGAGTTGCAGGGGAAGCAAACCCCTACTACCCAAAAGGGGAAAAAGATTGGGGGGCAAGAAACCCTCAAACCCGGGGCGTTTACAACTGGCTTTATAGGGTTTTTTTTGGTTTCCCCCAAAAAAAAAAAAACAATGTCTATGTTTTTTTTTCGGGGTTTGGCTGGGCCCTTTTTTCTAATATGAGAAAATCTTTCTGGTTTTTAGGGGTTCTTGTCTTGGGCCCCCCCGTTTCGGCTGGCAGGCTGTTGTACTTGTTCTTGCAGA
>NC_051389.1:43927983-43930483 GCF_015228065.2 Penaeus monodon
ATGGCTCGCTCAAAATTTCCCTCTGAGATTACATCTGCTATATATAATGTTTTCACAGAAAGAATTTAACTGTGCCAGGCGCTGTCAGACTACAAGGAACCCCTTTATTTTATCATTTTACCACAAAGGATCATCCCTAATAATTGCCACCATAAATATAGCCAGCTTCACAAATCCGTGTTGAAGTCCCATGTCTTGGATGAACAGCTTAAACACAGGCACATACAGACTCAGCCATTTTTTTTTATTATTACTTTCCTGAATTAGGTACATCTAGGCTGCCTACGTCGGACTCAAGACTGTCACGACGGCATCTGATTCAGGTCGAGTCACGCCGCCCGTTGTTTCCCTTGGGCAAGACTTCCCTTGTGCCTGAACTTGGGGAAAAAATTACCCGGGGGCCCCGGGGCCCCCCAAGGCAAAATTTTTTGACTTTTCAAAAAAAAAAAAAAGGGGGGGTTTAAAAAGAAAGAAAAGGGAGGGAACTTTTTTAAAAAAAAAAAATTTTTTTTTTTAGAAAACTTTTTCAAACAAGCCCCTTTTTTTTTTCTTTCCCCTTTTCCCTTTTTTTTTAAAAAAATATTTTTTTTTCGGGGGGGGGGGGGGGGGGGGGGGGGGGGGGGGGGGGGGGGGGGGGGGGGGGGGGGGGGGGGGGGGGGGGGGGGGGGGGGGGGGGGGGGGGGGGGGGGGGGGGGGGGGGTTTATTTTTGGGTAAACGGTTCTTTCCCTGGAAAATAAACCCAAAAGTATCCTTAAAATAAAAAAAAAAAAATTTTAAAAAAAATTAAATTTTCTGCTTACCACCCTTTAGGACATGCCCCAACCTTTAAAAGAAGGGGGGTTTTTACCAATCAAAATAAGTAACCCAAATAAGGGGTTTAATCTTTTTAAAAGTTCGAGGTTTTAGTTCCTTCGGGGCCTTTTTAAAAAAGTTACAAATCATAAAATTTTATTTTTTTCCCCTTCATGCAACCAAAGTTTCCCGGGAATTTTTAATTTTTCCCTGAAAAAAACGTTTTAAAAATTTTTTCTTTATTTTTTTTTGGTTTTTAAAACAACTTTTTTGAAAAGTGAATTTTAAAAAGTTTTATTTTGTTAAAAAATAAATTATGATATTAGGAAAAAAAGGGTTTTTAAAAAATTTTTTTATCCTTTTAAAAGAAAAAACAATTTTAAATTTTTTTAACGTTATTTTTTGGAGGGTTCTAAAGAACCCCTTAAATTTATTTTAACAAATTATTATAAGAAAATCCCCCCATTCCAAAATTTTAAATTTTAAAAAATTTTTATATAATTTTTTTAAATTTATTATTTTTTTTGTTTATTATGGAAAATTGGGGAATTTGGGAATTTTGGTAAGTTTTTTCATTATTTTTTTTAAATTTTAAAAAATCAAAAATTTTTGGGGCGGGTCCAAAATTAATTTAAAAAAATTTTAATATAAAAAAAATTTTTTTTAAATGTTTTAAAGATAAAAAAATTAAATTAAATTTATAATTTTTTTTTATTTGGGAAATCTTTATTAAAAAAAAAAAAATATTTTTCCCCTAAAAATAATTTTTATTAAAAAAAAAATTAAATTTTGGATTTCTTTAAAGGGGGGGCCTTACCACTTTTCAAGAAAGAAAAAAAGGAAAAAAAAAACCACCCCCCGGGGGAAAGATGAAAAGGGAAAGAAAAGGGAAGGGAAAAAACCCCAAAAAAAGGAAAAAATTTTTTAAAAAGGGGAAAGGAGATAAAAAAAAAAAAAGGAAAAAAAAACCCTTCAAAAAAGAAGGGGGGGGAAAAAGGAAGGTCAAAAAGGGGGAGGGAAAAGGCCCAAAAAAAAGAAAAAGGAAAGAAGGAATTTTATTTTTATTTTTCTTAATATATTAAAATTTTTATTTTTTTATTTTTTAATTTAAAAAAACTTAAAATACCTATTTTGTTCTTCGTCGAAATGAATTTTTGACATTAATGTAACGACTTCCCCGGCCCCCCCCTTTTTTTTTTATATATTAATGGTTTTTTAGAGATTTTGGGGGAGCACAGATCGGGGAGTTGAACTTGGGAATATATTTTTGGTTGAGGGGCTTATGCAAAATAAACGAATTTTAATTTGGGTATTGTATTATTTTCCCTTAAGAGGGAGAAAAAGGAAAAGAAAGACATTTATCCTATTATATGTTTTAAATAAAATTAATTATTTAAATTTATAGATTTATATGTGAAAATATTTTTTTAGAAAAGGGAAATTATTTTTTATTATATATCTTATGGATAAATAGAAAATAATTTTTATATTATAAATTTTAAAATTTAAAAAATAAAACATATGGTTGGGGGTTTGAATTATTGAAAAATTTAATATGCATAGTATGCCATGTTTTTTATTGAATTAAAAATTTAAAGAGAAGAAAAGGAAAAAAAGGGAAAAGGGGGGCAAAAGGGTTTTGGTAAAAAAAAAACCTTTGGCCCAAAAGAAATTTTATCATTAGTTTAGTTTAAAATTAAATAGTAA
>NC_051389.1:43935483-43940483 GCF_015228065.2 Penaeus monodon
TATATATATATATAAAATATTATTTTTATATATATTTTTATACAACTATTCCTACCCTAACAAGAGGAGCGCCATTCGCCCGTTTTTTTGTTCATACTCAAACATAGATATATACATACATATATATACACGCAAACATATCCTCGTGTCAGAAAGTGGAATATAGAGGTCCGGGTGATCCCCCCCCACATAATAATTGGACAATACCCCTATCAAATGTTCATAAATACATGGTTCAGTGGATGCCCCATTCATTTTGGTTTACAGTTGGTTTCCTGGGGATCCACAAAAGCCTGTGTCATCAGGTGTGTATTCCTAGACTACCTGCTCCCCCCCCCCCCCCACTTGCCTTTTAAACACCTGTACTTATTGTTGTGATTGTGGTAGGGGGAAAATTTTTAAATGTTAAATGTGTGACGTCTGCTCACCCGGAGCTCTATATTCCCCTTTCTGACACGAGTATCTGTTTGCGTATATATATGCATATGTATATATCTATGTTTGAGTATGTGTGTATACATACATATATATGTATTATATATGCAATATTTTTTTTAAAAACTACCCATTTTTAATCTATCTATTATCTATATTTTCTATCTATCTATCATTTTATCAATCTATTATCTATTATCTATATCTATATCTATCTATCTTCTATATAATATAGACATATTATAATAGTAATGCTCATCATCAATAAAAGGTATGCTCACGGTTGAGAACCGTGGACCTCTCCACCACCTTCGCCACTCAAATCGATCTTGCGTTTTTTTTTCTACTTGTACCCTCGCCCGCCCCCCAAACACTTTTTATGTTGTCCTCAGTCTTTTTCTTTGGTTTTTCCCCCTTTCCCCTGTTTTTTTTATTACCACCCCGTCAGCAGGTTTTCCAATACTTTTCTTCTCATCACATGACCAATAACTTTAGTTTCCTTTTTTTCAAGATGTCCAAAACCGGTTTTTTACAAATTTCTTTTTTTAGCCTTCATCTTTGTTTTTTTTCTCCGTCCCTTTTAAAACGTATATTCGTCTGTAAAACCACTTTTAAACTATTGACTTTTTTTTTGTCTTTTTTCGCACCCACCTAAAAAACCCTATGACGCAAATGGGAAAAATAATAGTTCAATAAACCCCAGTTTTTTCATGTTTTGAGACAACTGTGGCGTTTTTTTGGGTTGCAATTCTTCTTTTATCTCCGGTGAAAACCATATGTATTAGTTTAAAAAACTCCCAAAAGTGAATTCTTTCACCTTTTCTACAACCACTCCCTTTATTGTAACATGCTCATCATCGTTCACCCGGTTTTTTCGAAACTTTATAGTCTTAGTTTTCTTGCTTAAAAACCAAAAAAGCCTTTTCGCTTGCTTCTCTAAATTTTTCTAGTATTGTTGTAGTTCAATGAACTGCGGGAAATTAAAAAATATGCATCGGCATCTTAGATTTGATATTTTGTTCCTCCAACTCTACAGTTCCCCAAAACTCTATAAAGATCTCTCATATTCTTCAGAATATTTTAAAAAGGTGGAGAAGAATGCAAACCCTTTTCGCACTCCTTTTGGTTTACTTTGAAAAATTCTGTTAACCCA
The DNA here is from genome assembly GCF_015228065.2 of Penaeus monodon. Taxonomy (NCBI): domain Eukaryota; kingdom Metazoa; phylum Arthropoda; class Malacostraca; order Decapoda; family Penaeidae; genus Penaeus; species Penaeus monodon. The sequence continues at coordinate 43,937,072 of NC_051389.1, forward strand.
TAAGTGGTTCTTACGTTGCTTGTTTTGGGCATACATGGCTTTTATTGTTGGATGATGTTTTCGGAGGCACATATTATGGTTTATATTCCTATTAAAATTTTAATATATTTTTATATATAAAATATATATATATATATATATATTTATATATTAATATACCAAAACCCCTTTCGTGCGGGGGGGAGATATAAAAAATTTTATATTATATATAATATATATATATATATATATATATATAAATTAAAATAATTATATATATTTTATGTATAAAATTATAAATCACACATATATACATAAACATATATCTAATTTTTTATATATATATATATTATTATTATAATATTTTATTTATATTATTTTTTAAAATTATATTTATATTAATATATTGAATTATATACACATTATTGTATATTTAATTTACAAACACACACACACACGCACACAACACACACACAACCAAAAACCATACACACACAAAACCACACACACACCAAAAACACACCACACACACACACCACACGCACACACCCCAATATATAAAATTATATTATATATAATTTTTTATTTTATATAAAAATAAATTTTTATCTATTATATATATATATTATATACTAATGTATTTATTTGTGTGTGTGTGGTGTGTGTGTGTGGTACATATTTTATTTTATTATATAATTTTTATATAATTAAAAATTTATAATTTTATATTTATATATACTAATATATATATGCATATACTTGTACAAATTTTTAAATATTATTTATATATTTTATATTTTTTATATTTATTTTATATATTATTTGTGTTTTTGGTTTTATATAAATATTTATTTTAATTTATATTTATATATATATATTTTTTGGTGTGTGTGTGTGTGTGTTTTTGTGTGTGTATCTATATTATTATAATATTATATTATTTATATTTTATATATATATTTTTATATATACTAATATTATTAATATTTATGTTTTTTATAATATTAATTATATATATTAAAATTGTATTTTTATTCGTGTCATATTATGCTTACTAGTACTATTTTTTATATATGTAATATATAGTTTTAAAATACCATACATGTCTATTATGGTATGTATCGTATGTTAAAATGAAAATAATAATAGTTTTATTAGTGTGCGTGTTGTATTATTTATAATTTTATATATTTAATATTATTTATATATTTGAAAATCCGGAGCCGGAGTCCCTGAGATAGTACGTTGTCGCTTCGACTTGTTCTGACAACCTTTGGATCCATGCAAGGGCAACAGTTTCCTCCTCACCTTCTTTCAGACATTGACTCCGCCTATACGGGAGTGGATAGAGACAATAACGCCATAGTCGACATTTCGAGGTGGGCCTTCGTATTACATGTATTTACGTTTTAAAAATAAAATATATTTCTTCTTCTTTTAACGGTAGGTTCATGTCTAGCCCCCGTGGTCACGCAGATACTTAATTGTAGTTTTTATGTTTTGATGACTTGGGGGTGAGTACGTGGTAGGGTCCCCCTTCCTTCCACGGAGAGTGCGGTGTTTTTCCTTTTTTTGGAATTTCTCTCTACTTATCCGGGGTTGGGACCCCGCACTTGACTTTTGGGGGGGCTTGGCCCCAGTGGCAGGGAGGGAACAAAGGGAAGTTCCCTTTCCCCAAGGGGAAAACGCGGCGGTGGGTCGAAACCCCCGAATTCAGATTGCCGTTGTGACAGTCTTTTAGTCCCCACGCTCTAACCCCTTCGGGGACCCGGGGCCCTTTACGATCATGGGGGTTTCCCGATTTTCATACAATTTTGGGCGGTGGTTTTCCATTGCCTTCCGCCCCGGGGTTTTTTTTCGAGTCACCCTCTCTATTTACCCGCCTGCTTTAGCTGGCTTTTGGGTAAAGTGGCTAGGCAGGCTCGGGTAAGTTCCTTGCCCAAAAGAAAAACCCGCGCCGGCCGGGGATCGAAACCCCCGAACTCGATTGGGCCCTGTGCAGTCTTTAGTCCGACGCCTTTAAACCCTTCGGCCACCGCGGCCCCAAAAATATATATATTAAAATTTTTTATATATATATTATTAATATATTTTAAAATTTTATATATTAATATATTTTTTTTTAATTTTTAATTTATTAAATATACTATTGGTTTTTTGTTGTGTGTTTGGATATATTGGGATATTTTTAAAAAAATTGGTATTTTTATAAAATTTTTATTTACCCCTTATAGCCTATTGGGGATTCAATTTAAAAAAATAATTTTTCCCCGGGAAAAACCCGGGGGGGTATGAAATAATAATTTAATTTTACCCCCCAAATTTTATTATATATATATAATTTATAATAAATATAATATTATTATTTATATTTTAATAATTATATATTAAAAATTATTATTTATATATATATAATATTTATATAATTAATATAATTTGTTGTTTTGTTGTTGTATAATATGTTTTAATATATAAATTTTTTTTTTTTTTTTTTTTTTTTTTTTTTTTTTTTTAAATTTTTTTTTTTTTTTTTTTTTTTTTTAAAATTTTTTTTTTTTATGTTTTTAAATTAAAAATTTATTTTTTTTTTTTGGGTTTTTGTTGTTTTTGTTTTTGTTTTTGTGGGTGGTGTTGTGGTGGTGGTGGGTGTGTGTGTGGTTTTTTGTTTTGTTTTGGGGGTTTTTTGTTTTTTTTGGTTTTTTTGTTTTTGGGTTTTTGGGGGTTTTTTGTTTGTTTTTTTTTGGTGTGGTTGGGGGGGGGTTTTGGGGTTTTTTTGGTGTGTTTTTTTGGTGGGTGTTTTTTGGTGGGGTTGGGGGTTTTGGGTTGTTTTTTTGTTGGGTGTGGTGTTTCGTTTTTCGGGGGGTTTGGTGTTTTTTTGCGTTTTTTTAATTTTTTTTAAAATTTTTTAGTTTAGTATATCGCGTTTCGTTAGTTTATTGTCAAAAATTTTTTTATCTTTTTTACAAAAAGGAAATTTTAAAAGGGAAAGTGCATTACAATTTAAATGGTTTTAATTGGAAAGGAAAAATATTTAATTTTCCAAGTATTTTTGTTTGGCAAAAATTTATTTCCCTTTCAGGGGGAAAAACCCCCTTTTGTTTAAAAAAAGGGGGGATTTTTTAAATTGTATTTAAACGTATATTTTTTAAAATTTTTTTCATTTTTTAGACTAAAGGTGGGTTTTTTTAATTTTAAAATTTTCAGATTTTTTTTTTCCTTATTATAAAAAAACAAAATGGGGTTTTAAACCGACTCGGTTTGTTTTTTTTTGAAATTTTTTCCTTCATTGGTTTTTTTTGTCGAGTTTTAACCGATTACCCTTTTAAAATTTTTAAATTTTAAACGGCAAAAATTTTAAAGAATTTTTTTTTCAGTAAGGACCTTTTTTTTGAAAATGGGCGGGAATCCCAATTTGAAGCAAATTGGGGGGAAA
>NC_051389.1:43956110-43981110 GCF_015228065.2 Penaeus monodon
CACCTCCCACAAAACATAAATTTTCACACACCCCCACACACAAATATTCTCTCTCTCTCTCTCTCTCTCTCTCTCTCTCTCTTCTCTCTCTCTCTCTCCTCTCTCTCTCTCTCTTTCCCCTCACACACACACACACCCCACACAACAAACCACCACACAATATTTTTCACAACAAACAAAATTTTTCTCCTCTTCTCTCTTTCTCTTTTCGCTTGTCTTTCTTCTTCCTCCTCTTCCCTCCTCCCTTTCGCAACACCAACAAACCAAAAACCCAAACAACAAACACCAAAAAAACCCAACCCGTTCTTTTTAAAAAAATTTTTTTTACTCATAATAAATTTTTTGTTAAAAGAATATCCCTTTCTTGCATTTAAAATAATTTTAAATGTAATGTCCACCCGCCTTACGCAAAAATACAAGTATCCGTTTCAAATGTTTTTAAATTTGGGGTTTTTTAACAATCAAAATATTAATTTCCTTTTTAAAGTAAATCCCCGGATATATGATTGATGGTAGTCTTTTTTTATTATTTGCATATTTCCCTAATTATTAATAAAAAAATTTATTTTGGAGTCGTAATTTTTTTCAATCTTCCTTTTTTCATTTAAAAGGAATGCGTTTATACAATTATGTATGTACAAAAAGCCGTTAAAAATTGGGAAAACAAAATTAAAATTTCTAAATGTTTTTTTTTTACGTGAAAAATTTTTAAAATCCAAATAAACCCGGGTATTTTTTTTTTCCCATTTTTGAGCCACGATTTTTTTTCTTTTCTGAGGGATAGAGGGGGCTTTTGGGACCCGGGTGGCCCCCTGCTCTTGGTAAGTTGGAAAACTTTCCCCACAAAATATATTTCAAAGGAAAAAAATTTTTAAAACTAATTTTTAAATTTTCGTCAAGATTTTGATTGGGCTCCCGTTGTTAAAGTTGAAAAAAAGAAAAATGAATCATAAATATTTTTCTAAAGCCTGATTTTCATTTTAAAAAAACAAATATTGCTATTACCCCCAAATAAAATGGTAAAAATGGCTTTCATAAAACCCCAGATTTGTGCTAATTGTTTTACCCCACATACCAACACCCCAAAACCCACCCCACACCACAACCTCATCTTCTCTTTATCTTAATTAAATATAAATTTATTTATTAAATTTTTTAATTTAAAAACAAGAAAATTATAATGAAACAAAAAAAAAAAAAAGAAAAACAACCCTTATTTATTAAAAATTTAATTAAATTCAAATTATTTAAAAAGGGGGAAAAAAAAATTTTATAAATAAATTTATAAGGGGAAAAAAAATTTTTTTTATAAAAAAAAGCCTTACTCAAAACCCACACACACAAAAAACTAAAAAATTGCAAAATTTTTCCCCCCCTCCCAAATTTTTGTTATTTATTATTATAATTTTATTATATATATAATATAATATAATATATTTAAATATAATATATAAATATATTAAATATAAATTTTCTAAAAAAATATGTTTGTTGTGTGTTTGTTTGGTTTTTTGTGTTGTGTGGGTGTGTTTGTGGTGTTTGTGGGTTTTTGTACATAGATGAATGTTAGATTAATATATGCAAAATAGATTAGTAAACAGATACAAACTGCTATACATACATACACGCATACGTACGTACAAAAAATATAATTTTCCTACTTTAATCATGTTACATACTCGTACTATTTGCAAGACATAAATGTAGGATGCATGTATAGAAATAAAAATACTTTTTTTCCCTTCCCATCCTACCTTAAAATATATAATACATACAAAATATTACATACATGCATAAAATATTACATACTACAAAAATATGTACATATTTAAAATACCATACATGGTCCCACATGCAAGCCCAAATAGGGGGATAAAAAAACGTTCCCATCCCCTTCCCTCTTTCAAAAACACGCAAAAAAATATAGTTAAAAAAAAGATCAAAACAAACTCGCGGACCTTTTAAATGAAAAAAAAAGTCTAAAACGACCCGGGGTTTTCTTATGACCCAGAACCCAACCGGGCCGGGTCCCGGGGTTCTAATCCAAATATTTTTTGACGCTGCAGGCGAGCGGGACTCAGACGGTACAGGTGAGTAAATGTGGCGTTGCTTTGCTGGTGTCACTTCAGAAAGATGTATTCTGCCTGTCTGCCTTTCTCTCCCGCTACCTCTCAGTTTCTCTCTCTGTCTCCCTCTATCTCTCTCAATCTGTTTTTTTTCCTTCTCTCTTTCTCTTTCTCTCTATTGTCTTTTTGTATTTTTCTAAGTGCGTGACTTCCATTTGTTGATAATAGGTTGTACTTTACCCCGTCTTTCTCCCCTACCTTTTCACCCCGAGACAGGTACCCGGAAGGGTTGGTGCATTGGGATTTTTTCTTGGTGCAACGCTACAGAGGGGTTGTTGCGATCTTTGGTAATTTCTTCCATTTCCCCCCAATAAGCATTTCATTTTTTTTACACAAAACCCCAAACGAAGGGAAATGGTTAATGTTTGTTTTTCTGATGATTACTGTCTTGTAATTCACGTTTTATATACAAATGACATATTATCATTATTATTATGTACATTATTATTATTGTTATTATATATTAGTATCATATTACTGATTATCTCATTATTATTATCATTATTACTTCATTATCTACTTATTATTATCATTATTATATAATGATCATCATAATTATTATCCATTTATCTCACTGATATACTATCATTATCATTGATAGGATACTAATGTATTTAACATATTGCACTAAGGAGTAAAGCGGTTCCAAGGTGATAATTCCAATTTCATTAACACTCAGAAATGCGTGTATGAATTTCCCATGCTAAGGTCTCCTGACTATTTTCAGGGTGTACATGGGCGGCCTGGATTGTGACATGGTAAATGAAACCAGCGGGGAACTCTACCAACTGGAATCGCGAAGCCTCAGATGTCAGGTAACCAGTAAGTACATCGGACCCATGAACGGAACCACCTACGTAACTGAACGCGGTGTCTCAGTCAACCGGAAATGGGGAATTTACGTCGATTCTCAGGACAGACTGTTCCAGCACCACACCTACGCAGGTAAATATGATGGCTAGTAGCAACACTTGATAAGGAAGTGACTTAGAAAGCTTTGCAGATAAAATATAGTGATTAGGCTTTTAAGCGACGTCAACAGGCGAAATAAAAGCAAAATCCAGTCGTAAGACTTACAGTACTACTAGAATATTTTATTTTCCTTGAGATAAACTAGTTATCACAGATGAATACGACCTGATTTATGGTCACCACAGTCACAGAATACAACAGAAAACTTGAGATAGAAAGAATAAATGCGACAACTATCACATGAAGCAGCAACGTGACCCAATACTCTTTTCTGCCACAGGAGTTGAGAGCGTGAGTCCCAGCAGCGGATCCTCGCAGGGAAACACTCTGTTGACTGTCACGGGTGTTGGCTTCGACCCATACCCCGGCAAGACTGAGGTAGGCACTGGCGCTCATCCTTGCCTTTTGAAATAAGCTTATCTTTTTTATGAAACCTCGTCTTCGGGAAGTTGTCCACGCTTAAAACACGAACAGTTAATGGATCACTATTACAGGTGTGGGTTGGAGGAGCCGAGTGTGTGATCCAGGATGTGCAAGACGAGACTCTCACCTGCTTGACGCCATCGCAAGATGAGACTGGGCCGGCATCAGGTAAAAATTGTTAAGAAACTATTAGACCAGGTTTATGATCCTGGAAAATAAAGAACGAGTAAATTCTTATCAATTTTTTACTGTCTGTCTCTTTCTCCTCCTTTCTCATTTTAAAACAACAAAATATTATTATACGATTGTGTGTATATTATTGTGGTATTTTTGTATAGTTGTTGTAGTGGTTGTGCGGGTTGTATGTGTGTGTAAAGCACATGTAACATTCATGGCCAACAGATAGCTGCAGATGAACAACGGTAGCTGTTTCCTGGCCCGGGACCCGTCCTCGACGGCAGGTGACAGGAGGAGAAAGAAAGTGGTCGGACGAACGATTTAAACGCGTGGTTCTTTTTCACTCTGCCATTTCCTTCATAAAGGGGAGCGTGTCAACTGTCTGAGACGTGGAGCGGCGTGTACGTCAGTAATTTACTCGACGACAGCCTTTGGGACGCCCTGGACTCCAGTCACAGCGGCTACAGCTCCTCGGTGATGATGGACACGAGTATTACCGTAGATGGCACCAGAATCAACGGGGAAATTCGGTAGGTATCTTGAGGAATGACATAGTTTCTTGCCTAAGTGGGTCTACATCTTATCATCATTATCCTCATAATCAATATTATATTATCTGCTCTTTCATATAATTATTGATCATTTATTTTCATGCATTATTATATGCACATATATTTTCCAATAATACTTATTTCGTTACTGTTATCAATGACTTTTCAGTATTCCATAACATTTTCATTTTTATCAAACTTTATTCATTACTATATATAGTTATCACTATTATTTTGAATTTTTAACCGTTGCACTATAACACCATCAACGCAATCAGTCATATAATGGTTGTATAATAATTTTAATACATATATTTTAAAAACTGCCAGAAATTCTAACACATTATACTCCGGATAAAATTTTATTAAAAAAAAAAAAATGCAAAAAAAATAAAAGTAAATGATACACAGATAATAAACGACAAGTTTTAATATATAGATCCGGATAAATAATAGATAATATTAAAATGTAATTAGTAAACATTAAACAAATATAGACATAATATAAAGAGATGCTTTTTTGAGGCTTGCAGGCTACCTCCACGTTGCCCATGATGGCCTTGTATTCTCTGGGCCGTTGCCGACTTGGATGGCAATTCGGTCTTCCTCATTGCCGAAAATGGCAACCCCGACAACAAGGTAATGAAAGAGTTAATACTATTCGAATTCAGATTCATTTTATGGCTGTGGTTTAGCTGTTGTAATTATAATCAATGTGATAGCATTGCAACTACTACTAATATCACAATTGTTAGTTGTCGCTCTCATGAGAAACCTCGTTCCCGCAGACTTACGTGGGTCACTGGCACCATATAACACTCGAAGCGGACACCCCGGCTTATTTCGAGCTCCGGTATCGCACCCAAGGTAAGCGGCACGGTCTGGATGATCCAGTTTTATTCCTGAGACTCATCTTAGTTCGGAAATAAAGTGGTACCATTGGGGATTTGAACATTTATGTAGCAAATGCTTCTAGCGTGATTAGGTAGCCACAGAATTGAGGGGGGTAAATGAGGATGACCCCTAAACGAGCTTTGAGCTTTGACCTCACTCTCGACTTCGCAGCGAGCATGACCTTCCGTATCGTGATGGCCGACTTCAACGCCAAGTTCACGTACGACCAGACGGCCATGGGTCACGACGAGCGCCACCGTGTCAGGTTGGACCCCAAAGAACAGTTCGAAGTGCAGAGGATTAGTTACTCAGGATCCCCAGGTCAAGCTAGGATTTATCTAGCTGGACTTACCTCTGACCTTGTTGATATCACTGTGGACACAGAGGTACTTGTAAAGGCTCACCATGTACTGTAGATATGAGTAACAGCACTATGGTAATATCTGTTTTGATTCATTTTGTGTGGTTTCCATTTTCTTTTGGTTCGATCGATACTCTTCCTGTATCATCATTTAAAATCATGTTACTTCTGCCTCCCTGCAGATTCGATCCGCGATTCTAGGCCTGACTGACCAGCTGTGCGAGACCCAGGCGGACAGCCCGACGTATTTGTACCAGACCGACTTCGAAATGGGCGAGGATGATCCTCCCGGACTGAGAGGATCGACCGCCGTCGACATCGCGAGCTACTGTGGAAAGTGAGTGGCGCCGCTTTTATAAAGGAAAAGTGAAATATTGACGAATGGTAAGAAGATGTATTTACATATAAGGTAATGTGATAGAAGCCCGGGTGATATGTGTTATTTATTTCAGGAAATCCTTTTTGATGAATTCGGACGACCCAAGACTTTACTACACCGACAACGAGGATGAAATGGCGGACGTTAACACCCATCGCTATGTAAGACTAAAAACTAGAACAAATATTTTTTCTTATTCGAAGATTTTCAAGTTATCAAAATTCTTTATTACCACATGTTCCAAAAAAATAAATGCTAAATTGATATTTTTAAACAAGAATATCATTCACAGGAATATAACTTATCATATCTTCTCTAGATGTGTTTTGCTGTCCGAGGCAACATTGAGACTACCATGAGGATACAGTTCCGCTGGAAGGACAAATATGGCAATGGCGGAAGAACCGACACACTTGTGGCTGATCACGGTCTTGCTGCCACGGCTGACACGTAAGTTTTTTATGAATTCACACGCACGCAAACACACGCACACATCATTGACATATATGCACACAGTTATATATATATATATATATATATATATATATATATATATATATATTATATATATATGTATTCACATTTACACTACATATGCACACGTACATACATACTTGAACCCATGTCATTTCAAAACAATATGATGGACTTTACTTTCAAGGGGAAATAAGAATAGCCTAGACAGACGAATATATTAATCTATTTGTCCAATGACATAAACCCACTGTTTATTTATTTGTTTCTCCCATGTCACGTGACTCCTCTCACTCAGGTGGAGTTCACGGCTGCGTCGACTTGCTTGCCCTCGTGGACAGTTCGTGGTTGAACAATCACCGTATTGCAGGAGAGAAGCTGAAGGTCAGACACGTCCTGGCGCCGCGTCGAGCAACTCACAGAGACAGCGTATACGTCGATACCTTCGCCTTTGCCACAGAAGACATTGCCGGTGAGGTGTAGTTGGATATTTCCGTCGATTTAGATTTCATGTCTGTGCCAAAGAAACGGTCTCGGATACCACGAATTTGACGGTTACCTCGTTAGTCCGAAAAGTGGAATACCATTTTAATCTACGTTACCATATTCACAGTGGTCCAGACCCGACCATCCGCCCTGAAGAACGCAGGAATCTTAGTGGACGACGTGGTCGTGACGGCAGTGGAAAATGAAAATGCTTTCGATGTGGAGATCCAGACCGGCAACTGCGTTGGAGATTTCCCTCTACTCGGCGTGACGCAGACCACGGGTGAGTCATTCGCTTTCACTGATATAGAGTTTTCTTTGCGCCTTGATTTCTCCAAAATTTGAGTTATTTGTCTGAGTATTTCTGCAGGACTATTACTCCGAGATATTATAACTACATATCTGTATATTCACAGCTTTTTATACACACACACACAACCTCAACCACACTGTATATTTACACAAGTACAGACAGATCCTTACACTTATCTGTGCTGATCGTCCCTCTGAAGTCCGTGTGAGGCCCTCTGATTCCACAATCTCTGAAACAGTTCTCCATCTCACCAGTCCTTTTCCATTCGACTTACAGGCGAAGCTTCGTGGATAACCGATCTCGCCAGCGCCGCCAGCTACACCTTCAGCGTGGGCGCGGAGGAGGTGAACGTGAGCAGGACTTTTGTGGCGACTCATCCCGTCACCGGAACTTGGTCGCTCAACATCGAAGGCGTCACTGTCGAAGGTTCAACTCAAACACTAAGTTCACTAAGTTCGGCTACTAAGTCCAGGGGATAAGGTGTTTTACCGGTATCGATCTTCATTATGGTACTAGTCTTTCTTACATAATTATCATTTTCATATCAAATGGTAAACCCTTTTTGTAATGATCATGTTATTGCTGAAAATTACTCATTATTTTCTTAATTCAACTGTTATTATAGTAAATCATTGGGATGTAGTCCATAATTTAAATTCTTATCATTATATTTGAGAATAAATAACTTTAATTGATGTGTTTCCACATACTGCAATTTCCTCAAATTATGCGATTTATGAGATATGTATTAATCACCACACAACTCGGATAAATATAAAACATCAAAGCGCATCAGGTAGATCACCTGCTACGTCTCATTCACCCCTCTTTTACATCGATCACGCTTTCTTACTTCCCCCTCCCCAGACATCCCCTTCGACGTGGCAGACTGGGCTCTGGATGAGATGATCGAGGCCGCCCTTGGAACCAGCGGCATGGCAGTCTCTCGCAGCGGAATTTGCACCGTATATAATTGGTACATAGAGTGGAAGGAGAATCCAGGGCGAAAGGAGATGTCTTCCATAGACATTTCAGGACTGACGTTCGATGGGTGAGTCACTTGTCCATGGCATCTAGGCATAATTTCCACCCACTGGATTATCCTTCGTCAAAAAGGAGAAAAGAAATGAAAAACTCGGGCAGATTGACTTTTCGTTTTCGTAACTTTTTCGCTTTCTTTTTCGTCAGCGAGAAAATCAACATGAATGTAGACAGGAGCAGAGAAGGCAAGCTGTGGCATGATCCTATCGAGGGAGACTTTTCCTCACTTTTGTCGGGGAAGACGAAACACTAAGTGTAGTGCCGGGCTGCTCTATTGTCGCTTTACTCGCCTTCTGTAGCTGTCTCTCCACTCATTCTCTTCCTACGCTTTCTTCCTCTCGCTCTCTCCATTTATCTATTTATCTCCTCCCTCATTCTCCCCTCCCCCCTCCCTCCCTCCCTTTTCCTTCCTTCTTCCCTCCCTCATTCTCTCTTCCCTCCCTCCCTTCCTCCTCGATCATTAGTCCGCAAACTTCCCTTCGAGCGATTCTTGAGCCGTCACTCTCCTTGCTTGCATCACAGGTGTTCGTGAGAGTGAATGGTTACTCTGCTGCTTGCACTGGCGCTTGTGCATTCGCGTTCGACGACTCAGGAGCCCCGAGCCTCTCTTCTGTCGCTGGATCTCCAGGTAAGGGATGGAAAGCTTTAGAAAATGAATTGCAATATAAACTTTGGGGGTTTATGCAGCTGATTTGCAATTTCCTCTCAGTGGTTCTTCAGACTGAATGTATAAAAAGTTTTTGAGCTGTTTGACCAGTTGTTACACAGCGTTAGCAGTCTAGTCAAAGTCCATGTGTACGTCTTCCAGATGCGTCGGGCAGCCATACCCTGACCATTGTGGGTACAGGATTTAGCAGTTCCGACAGCAACGACTACAGCGTAACCGTAGGAGGATCTGTGTGTAGCGTATCTGCCGTCACCACCACACAGGTACGTACCTTGTAGCATCGTGGCTCCGTGGTACTCATAGGAATATTCCTGAAGGGGTTACTGTTTTCTCCTTCGCTTCCTTCTTCCGTTTTGTAGGTATGATTATTGTCATTTGATTCTTTCCAGGTGACCTGCACAGTCGCTTACCTGGCCGCCGGCACCTTCCCCGTCCGCGTCAGTATGCAACCCGTCGGGAGCGCGCTGCAGCCCGACCCGCCCCTCTCCTACACCGTCACCGTCTCCGTCACGTCCGTCGCCCCTGTCACGGGAGGGACGGGCGGCGGATACTCCGTGGTCGTGGCCGGCACCGGCTTCCCCGCAGACCTGGCCGGGTGGGAGGGAAGCTCCGTCGCTCTCGGCCTCGAGGACTGCGCCGTCACCGACGCCGACGCCGCCTCCGTCACGTGCACCGCGCCGGCCGGGGTACGTCAGGGAGTAGGTTTTTAAGTAATAATGATAATGAATATCGAAATAATGATAAAGATAACGATAATCAGAGTAATGGTATAGAAATGATAACATGATAACGATATATATTATTAAAGAAATATAATATATAAATATAACAACAAAAACAAACAACATCACATAAAAAAAAAAAAAAAATTTTTTATTTTTTATATTTTTATATATATATATTTTTATAATATATTTTATATATATATATTTTCCCCCTTTTCTTTTCGAGTTCATCAGACTCAGGTGAAGGGAACCAACGTGAAGCCGAGTCCTTCCGAGGCGGCGATCTGATCTATCTCGAACAGCTTACGGCAACACAACCATCCCGTATCGTGTAAAGAGGTGGACGGTGGCGAGGGATGGAGGGTATAGTGTCCAAAGGAGAAACTATGATCTGGATGTTCGAAGATGGAGAAACTGTGAGTTTTGTTGACATTTGGTTTATTTTTTTTTCGATCCTTTTATGGGCGACTCTTGATCTTTAACAAGGGGAAAGATTTGTTTTGTGGATAACAGTGATCCTTTATTTTCACCCTCTAGCAAAGGATATCGAATACAGGGCTCAGAGTAAATATGGGGCTGGAGTGCGACAAGTATTATCACGTAACAACACCAGATTCATGCACAAACTCAGATTACTTCAGGTAATGGATCACTGTTTCTCTGGTTTTTTCTACAGGTAGAGGTCTAACAAACTGCAGTATTGGAAAATGTACAGAAATTGTTTTAAAGAGAGATTATATTGGGTATTATGTCGCAAATGAAGCTTAACATTGTTTTTCTCAGAACAACAGGTGTAAGAGAGAAACAGCTCTGACGCCATTCCAGACCCGGCTACAGGTTATACGGGGGAATACTACTGGGAGAATCCTCAAAGACGATGACTTACAATGGGTATGTCTGTAATGATTCTTGAGGGTGGGGGATCAGGGACTCTCGTTTTCTCTCCCTCACTCACGCTCACTCTCTCTCTCTCTCTCTCTCTCTCTCTCTCTCTATCTATTATCTATCTCTCTGTCTGTCTCTCTCTCTCTCTCTCTCTCTCTCTTCTCTCTGTCTCTGGTTCTGTTCTCTGTCTCTGTCATGTCTCTGGGTCTCTGCCGCTGTCTCTGTCCTGTCTCTGTCTCTGGTCTCTGTCTCTCTCTCTTCTTACGCACATACACACACACACACACACACACCACCACAACACACACACCACACGCCACACGCACACGCACACGCCACAGCACACGGACACGCACACGTCACACGCGCACGCGCACGGCACACGCACACGCACACGCACACGCACGCTGCACAACACACACGCGAGCGCCAATCACGTGTCACTCACTCAACTTATCGATATGTAAATAGAGTTATAAACAACACTTTAGATAATCAAATTGGTGCTACAAGTAATTCTCCCTTTTTGTTTGAAGTTTCGTATGATCAGGAATCCAGGAAGAAACGAACCGTCTTTGATGAGCGAAATACAGGTCGGACACGAAACATTAACTTTAAGAATACAGGTGAGTTTGTACCAAACCATTTGATCTTGCATTGCTAAATTTTTAAGAATCAACACCAAAGAGAAGATCAGATAGAATAGAATGCTATTATAGCATTTTGAGAGGAGTCGACCCCAATGAACTTCAATCATGAATATCCTCATTGAATCCTCCCTTTCTATATAAAGTGACTCAAAAACCCTTGTGGATGTTTCACATCTATACTTTAATTCTGTCGCTGTCAGTGTTAGAATACCCGAAATTGCTAGCCTATAAAAAATCATACAAAGCACAAAATGCTTAAACTAGTGCCCCATGATACCATTCCTGGCAAACACTACTGCAGGCGAATACCGCGGGCTGTTTCTCCCACGCCTCCGACCCAGCGTGCCCACTGCCGACAGGTGTATACTTCTTGTGGTTCCGACGTTGAGACCGGAAAGAAGTTACTGTAGGATCGGGAGACATCCGACGGCACACGGAAGGAATATGGCCTGCAGTGGGAAGGCGACGAGATTCTCATTCCACCAGGTGAGCGAGAGTGAGGAAGGAGTCGAGCGAACAGCGAGTGAGTGATTGATTGAGTGAGTGATTGGGTGGGTGGGGTCTTGTGGGGGTGGTGTAGTGAGTGTCAGAGGTATTGCGTAACCCCTGCATGATATTCGGAAACAACACGGGTCTAGTAGCAAATTTTATTGGAGATGAAGGTTGATGATAGGCAAGTGGCCGGCTTGTGCGGAAGTAGGCACGGGCAGCAGTAGGCCCCGGCAGGAGGCATGTACTGTCCCCAGAGGAAGCAGCGTCCGAGGAACCGTGAATCGAGGTTGAGTATTCCGTAGGTCAATGTGATCGTCAGAGGCATAGCACGGTGGGCGGCCGATGCCATGAGCAACGCCCCGCCCAAGTGTTACCCCTGCTAGTTTTATGGCGGGCACATGGAATTGAAAAGCATCTGACAACTCAGAGTTGGTAAGTGAGAGCGCAAAGGTGCATGAGTGAGAGACAGAGAAGAGAATGGGAGACAGTGAGAGACAGGATATATTTTGAAGTGCATAAAGAAAAAATACTCTATAGAGAAGGGAAGTATTTTCTAATGCAGTTAGAAGTAAAAACTTTCCGGAATAGCAGAGATATGCCTGTTCAGTCAGATAACAATGAAAATAATCAGAAACTTTGTTACAGGTCTTTGGTGACTGATTTTTTTTCGTTCCAGTCAAGGGTATTGAGGTTCAGGAAGTGCACATGTGGGTTTTACAAATGATAGGTTTGATGAATTTACCTTTCCTTCAGGAATGGGAATCATCGTGGATAAAGATTACCCCAAGCTCGGCCGTGTTTATGTTTATGGCGGTTTGGGAGTTGAAGACTCGAGAGATCATTGTTCAATGCTACCATCATTTTCCTGCAGGTAAGTTTCATTCAGATAGCCTCCTTCAAACTCTCCAAATATTTTTCTAGAAATCCGTGTAAACGCTGTAAATACGTTTCATTACCCGGTTATGCACCAATATCACTGGTTTCATGTTTGAAATTACCCACAGGGTGGAAATCTATCGGTAGCAGGATTTAGCGAAGCGCCCCTTCATGCATACACTCGAAATCGTCCTCAGAGGCACCACAGCCTAATGATCCAGACAAATGTTGACATGCCCATGCCCGATGGACACACCCGACGTTGGATGGAAGGCCTATGGGTTAAACTGCCATTATTTTGCTTTTGTATGATAGAAAATGGTAGCAGCTTACAACAGAAATAAAGGAGAACAACATTTGGCTATGACTAATAGAAAACGTTTACCAGTGATTTGGACAAACTGATTCTTAACGACAAGTCCTTCACACTTGGGTCAAACTCGGAGCCCACCGCTGCCTGTCTGGGAGACTGTAATCACGCTTGCTGAAGCTGCCGAACTCGGATGGTCAATAAAGAGGTAAATAACTGCATTCTGTTTTTATACGAAGGTCTAGCCTACATGTGAGTAGACAATGTTACCTCATTTATGAAAGGATGAATATTACCACTGTGAAAACATCACTGATGAAAGAGCAGTTCAGGCTCACAAAACACTGTTTGACAGGTTAATAAACACTTACTACCGGCAAAGGAGGCTACGAAACCGAAGTGCGGATGGTCACTGCCGTATCAGGCAAACATCTAAACCTTGATGCGCTTCCTCGATGAACCATTTAGGTAATGGAAGCCACGTATACACCACTATAATAAACCTCTGTGTTCTTGTACAAATCTTCCTATTTCCTGTATGATTTGATGTCATCTTAGGTGTAATTATTATATTTTATATATTACAAATAGTCATTATCACCAGAAAACAATTTCTTGAATCAACCAGCATTGTACAGAATTATAGGCGATTGCTATCTAGTATCTAGGTATGACCAAAAGGATACTTTTATTTTCTCTTCGGCGAACCCACACACTTTCTGATGGAACTTCAGAGTATGTAATGGCTGGCGAGGTGGGCCTCTCACTCAAACATCGTCATGGAAGGCAGTGACTATGCAGGCTGATGCAAAAGGTTTTTGGGGGGTCGCGTCCTAGTTTCCTCATTGGACCGCAGACAGGAGTCGATTATCAAGTAAAGGAGTACAACGAGAATGGGACAAAGCCGGGGGTTGAATAGTATGTCAAAAGGATAATTCACATTTTTAGGTGCATTCCATGACCTTATGAAAATTTATCCATTTTTATGCATTTTTTGTGCAACTTTACATTTGTTTGTCTACAGTCGAAGTGCCTCAGCTTTTCCTGTGTGGAATTTAAGAACATGGCACTCAGAAGGGACTGCTCAGAATCCAACCGATCCAAGGTCTCATTGGCTTTCCATAGTCTGGGACTGGACGATGGCTCCACACTATGTGAAGAAATGTAGCTTCAACAAGAAATTCAACAGTGCTATTGGGTTCTTCAGTTCAAACCACTTTTATGTCGTTGAAAACACGCGTTTACTATACCGTTGGCTCTAAGTGAGTATGGAACTTAGGCTACATTTGAAACATTCAAAGTTATTAGTCTTATGTAACTTGATTGCACAATTTGGTAAATACCATCCTCACTTAGCAACTCTTTGTCCACAGGCATCTGTCGACGAGTGTGAGGACAACACCTTCCGCCTTACAACTTGGTATCCCTTTTGTTCTTCCCGGTACATACAACGCGAATAGAATCTCAGTACAGCCATGGAAGGGGATTCTACCTCAATAAAGTTCTAGAACTGTATTACAGGGCAATGTGTTGATGGTAAAGGAGGAATAAATTCTGATCTCAAACCAAACAATATGATACGCAATGATCATTTAAAATTCACACTGAGAAGCCTGCATAAACGTTTCACCATTTTACCATTCCAATTTCCGTTCATTCCACAAGGATCCTGAGCTTGCTGGCTACCGTAACTATGGAGAGCTTTGTGAAGAGCCCACTAACTGGGTCGACAATGAAGTTCGGTGCGACAGATTGGTGTTATGGTGAGTAAAGAAAAATACTGTTAGTGGTTTAACTTTTTCTTGAAATTATATGTGAAGACTACTTGTTTATCTAAATCTTCCTATCAATGTTTCCATGTATTTGAGCTGTGGAAAAAAAGAAACCCAAGAGAAAACCTATGGATGCCAGAAGGATCAATGACTTTTAGCTTGAGAACACTGATACAGCCTTTCTACATGCAAAGTTATGCAAGCCTTCACCTAAACAAACCGTGAGTTTTAAAATGTTTCACATTGAATTCCCTCTATCTAGATACCATTGAAATATAAGGAGACATGTTAACATGAAAAGAAAACTGTAAAACCAAAGCGCAAATAAGAGAACATGGTAATTAATTTTATGGATCGAATATCAGTAATATTCACTTCTTCTTGGTTATGTTACAGGTGCGTTAGTGTTGACGCCCATTGGAAAAAACCAGATCATTTACGCTCCCACCTTGCTTGAGCCACATGTTCTTACGAAAAACAAGCACAACTACAGATAACTCGTTGTTCATCGGAGCATTAGCCGTCTTATGACTGGACGTACCACGATTCTAAATCCAATGCTCAGAACTTCTTTGCGAATCTGTGGACAAAGGCATTGTGGCGGAAATGACGGAGTTAGAGACGCTGGCAGCCTTTGTCCAGGAAAGTCAACAGTAAGACTTTCCTCAATAATTTACCACAGCTGTGATAATTCGAAAAAATTAATTAGCTAAAAACATTTCCATGAAAAAATTAATTACCTTGCAATTGTCTTCCTGTATTAAAAAAATCCTTCCATAAACAGGGGCTCCCAAGCATCCATGCCACGAAGGATCCAGTTACCCAGCCATCAATGGAGCCACACACATCAGTAACGTCAAAGTTCGCTAACTATGCCACTCGTCTTGTGGCAGGGATGCTGCATATCCAACAAAGACGCAGATGATGCTAATCCACCGGTCTTTGTAGTGGCCTAACCTTCCTGACACTTCAGAAAAAACAAGCTCTCCTGTTCGAGTAAGTCCAAGTCTGTCAGTTTTCACGCATATTCAAAAAAGAAAGAGATAATGGGAATGATTCGAAAATAACCAATGCCGGTATTAGAAATTATATCTCAAAGGGAACAATGGGAATAATGATGGTTAACACTCAATTCAAACAGACCAACCTTGGGAGACTGTGAACCCTTGGACTGCGTGGACATGTGGACGCGATGGCCACCAAAAAGTTATAATTACTGGACAATGATGGCATTTTACTGGTGAGTACTCCTTTAAGCCTAGAGGGCCTATAGAATCTACGTGCTGCTATTCGGGAAGCATAATATACTCCCAGTTCTGGTAAAAAACATTCTACAATCCATTTGCATTTCCTTCTGTAGGACAATGTATATACCCCAAGTCGATATTTATATGCTATATTTTCAACAGCATATTCTTCTGAATATGAAGCTCATGTCCTCTTCTTCTGAAGGTGTTGCGGGGGGTCGGAGGGCGCCACCGCCACCTCGAGGCCGAGTTCGAGTGGGATGACGATGCCAGGCGCGAGTCGCGGGATTACAGGATTCCAGTCCTCTCTTGTCAAAATTTCCAATGGGCAGTTATATTACAGCTGCCAGAGAAGTTCCACAGAAAGGTGTGTTTATCTGTCGCAATTCAGTTTTTTTTGTTTGTTAGCCTATTCACACAAGCAGTGTGTTATATCAGTTCAGAGGCCCAGGATTCAATAATCCTTCGATTATGGACAGGAATTATTCGTGATGACTCTTGCACTCTCCTGTCGAAAAAAGTGGCGAGCGTGGAAGTGCACGAATCTTAGGCACCGCATGAATGGTTATGAAAGTATGGATGCGGACACAGAAACATTCGTTCGCTTGTCTCCCATGGTCTCATTGCAAACCCAAGCGTAAGATTATCCAAGTGCCAAACGCAATGACCTATTCCAGCTCGTAATTAACACAAGATTTCCTACACTTGTGATTTTATCGTATACGATACTGTTCCACCGTTATTATTACCAACAATGTGGGTTCCTTACACATCAGGCGTGAAAACGGTTATGTGGGACCTGCGATGGGCCGATGGATCGCGGAATGGTGGGCTTCGGCTATACCTGTGCAGGTAGAGAATCTACACTTTCTATGTGTTGTGGCTACAGGAATACTTACGACAATGGCTATGACTAGTACTCCACCGCAGGTAAGTAAAGACAAGGGGATTGAACCATCTAGTCACTGAGGTAAACGAGTAAATGTTCTAGGAAAGCTAGACGATTATGATGTGGTAGATGCCATCTCCATGTTTGAAAGATAACCAGCAGGACACCATTGTCACAGGTCATCCGATTCAACTTGCGCCAACAGGATCCCAGTGAGGACCGTTCTCATTCACATGTATTCCCGAAGATGCAAACGGTTCGACAGATCTGTTGACGGCGTCTATGTTCCTCCACCAACATTGACAATTCTAAATCACCCAGCAATTACCAGCTGTCTTCCCCGAAAGTGATTCGTTATTCCCACCACCATGATGTAAGTACCAAGTCATTTTTTAGGTCTTGTATCACTTACCTGCTCTAATTCGGCTTCAAGCAATCTCTATTAGGGGGCTTTTATTTATGAATCATATACTATTTATTATTTTTAGCTTGTCATGTTTTTTATCTTTCCTTTCCCTTCGCTCTAAATTTATTTTCTGTCTTTTTGCTTTCTTGCATGATCCACTGTCAGACCTGTTTCGCATGCTGTCATGCCACAATTCTCCCTCATAAATTCTCCCTCTTTTTCTTACCCAGCCGTAGGAAACATTACCTGCCAAAGAGAGAAAAGCTCCCTTTCAACGTTCGTCCTACGAGGCGCGGGTCTGTGAAGATATTACAACGACCCATACAATAATCCTTCCATGGGCATGTGATCGACCCCGACAATTTCTACGGACGAGGAACCTCGTGCAGAATTTGGCTCTTTTGCGAATATCGCGCCTGAAAATATCAGAGTCACCAAAATCATCAGCGAGAGTTCAGGGGGAGGAGGAAGAGGGGTTTTTTTGTTAGCATTCAGAGGTCATTCAGGCAGAGGTCAAGACATCATCAGAGCAGATAATGGCCTTAGTGGGGTTGGGGGAAAGGGAATGAAAAATTAGTACTAGTAGTGATATATAGAATTCTATTTCGTAAATGTGCGCAACTGAATGTTGACGATCGTCGCAAAATGAATGAAGGCGGAGAGATTCACGACAGAGATAGAGACAGAGAGGCAGACAGAGGAACCAGGCACCTAAAATGTATCCATGTCATCTTTCCCAGTTTGGATCGCAAGTAAGCCTGACGACGCGTCCAACAGAAAAGCTCAATCAGCGGGACTACTAAAGCAGAAATGCTGACCGCGCAAGTATTTGGAGGAGATCATGTAGAAGTTGTGAATACCTTGCCAGTTCGGCGTGTGTGAGGTTTGCAAATGCACCATAAATACACTACTGCGTAAAGTTTCCGATTTCCGTTTTCCCATACCAACAGTGATATTGTAGTCATATGACACCAAGAGAAGAAAAAGATTTTTGTGAAATCTTGTTCAATGAATGAGAATTTTTTTTTAATTGCTTTGAAGGCACCCCACCGTTAGATGAGCCCAGGTCCCATCTGCTACGCAACGCCAGAAATTCGGCAGCAGATCACAGAATAACGGAACTCTATACAAGGGCCACCTTTGCAACAGCGGGGAGACCTGTGGCACTGAACCAGAGTATTAAGGGCACCGCCTACGAACAGCCTAGTGCCTCTTTATAGAACAAGCAGTTCCGATCACAGTTAAGAAGCACACTCCATTTGCTGACCAACGGTTATCGTCGTCCTTTCAGATGAAAGTACGAAAATTCTATTTGACTCTTCATTGCGTGAATCATTCGCATTATCTTCACTCATTATTCAATATATCCAACGCAGGTGTATGTCGTGATTGCAAAACGGGGACGCAGAGTCCAGTCTGTCATTCGAATAAATCTCTTCTCAGGGTCAATCCCATCACTGAGTGGGCCCCGATGAGAGGCGGACACCCCCTGGATGATTGGACGGCCTCTCTCCGGCGGGGACTCGAGGGCAACCCTCCTTGGGCAACACGACGGGCCCTACGAGGCGGCGCCGCGACCTTCAGAAACTCGGCGTCTAGTTCCTCCCGGGCCAGGGTTTTACAGCCTATCCTTCATGGTTCACGAGTCCGGACTCGGCGCGGAGGCTTTCGTCTCCATGGCAAGTCCTTTGGTGAGTCGCTTTTTTCTTGCTCGTGTAACTGGAAAATATTCACGCACATACACGCATGCGCCCTTCTACGTCGCGCGCACACACACACACACACGCATGCGCACACAAACACACACACACACTACACACAACACCACCACACACATACACACACACCATACACCACACACACCACAAACACACACACATACAACGGTCACACTCATATTGAGGCCCATATATATAGTATATGCGGTAATGAGACAAAAGTGAATGCCATGATTTTCAAATCCAAGGAAACATTTTAGATATATGGATATATATATATATATCTAGATATATATATATATATATATATATATATATATATATATGTATCTATATATAGAGATTATCCTATAATACTATATATATGCTATATATATATAGATATATTATATATATATATAGAGATATATATGATATATGGAATAGATATAACGTATATATACATATGTATATATATAATATATATGTATATATGATATATATACATCTATGCTATATGGATTAATATATTATAGTATAATTATATATATATAATAAATTATATATATGATATATACATATACATATATACACACCACACATAAATGTTATAAATAAACTTATATGTTAATATGATAATATACATATATGTATATGTATAATAATATATTATAATATATATACAAAATATATATATAATAATATGATATTATATATATTATAAGTATACATATATGTATATATGTGGTACGATATCTATATATATTTATATATATTATACATTTACATTTATGTTATATAATTCGTAATATATACATAATGTGTGGGTGGTGTGTAGATATATAGATAGATATAGATATATATATTATATGAGTAATATATTATACATAGACATATATGATATATATCATATAACATATATAAATATATATATATATATAATGTATATATATAGGTATATATATAGATATACATATAATATATATATATATATAGATATATATATATATATATATCATATATAATAGATATAATATATAGTATATATATATGTGTGTGTGTGCTGTGGGGTGTGGTGTGTGTGTGTATATATATATTATTCTATATATATATATATATATATTATCTATATATATATTAATTAAAAATATTATATATCTATATATATATATAACATATATATACAGCCATATACTGCAATGGTTTTGCGAATACGTGATTATGTAGTGTTCTGCATCTCACCTTTGTATCTAATCGATCCTCTTTACAGGGTTGAACCAAAGGCGATTAAGAGGAGATTGAGTCCAGAATAATCGTACTAACCAAGATTTCAGTCTTAACATTGTCCTTCATTGACGCGATACAGAGGAGTATTATGAGACAGCTCAATGCTTCTAGTAAGTTGTAAATGTAAAGTTTTCAGGAATTTTTCGTATCTGTTATGGAAATTATAGACATTTTCCGTAAACTGTGAATGTAAATACCATATATTTCTCATAATCACTAACAGGAAGCTTAATACATTACTATACATCCTCAGGGTCAAAGTATTAAGGTGAAGTGAGGCGAGGAAAAGTCAAAACTCAGCAGCAATAGAAAGTAAGTTGAAACGAGTATAATTGTGTTCAAGTCTGAGTTTAAATCTGCTGGAATGATGGAAATGGGCCATTGATCTCACTGAGTTATAGTAAACATATCAAGCATGTAGATTTCCTATTACTCACGGCAATTCCGTTAGTAAACCCTTGATGACCTTTGTTTTTGGTTGCCATTGGGTTTTCTAGCTACTCGTGAAAGGTTCCGGGATGAAACCATCGGCAAATCTGAGAAATACATCTAGAGTAATAATAAAACAGAGGGAAGGTAAAAGGGCTTTCTTGACAAAGGAAAACTTCAAAGATATCCAGACGCTTATTACCTGTCAACAAACGTTATCTTTCAGGTTCATTTTCCAAGAGAGGAGTGGCAGCTTCTCGATTGCGGGCCTCGGAGTGGGCAAAGCGCTACGGAATTTCCGTCTTTCCGTAAGGAGCTGAGTGCCCAGATGGCATTACGTGTTGGCAGAACGGACGTTAATGGGGTGCCGTTTTTTATTCCGGTCCCTTATTGTGCTTTTCTTCTTTTTTCTCTTTTCCTCTTTCTAATTGCCTCTTTCCATATTCGGCTCTCCTTTCGATTTTCGTATGGTCTCTCCTCTTCGTCTCTCTCTCTCTCTCTCCTATCCTCTCTCTCTCTCCCTCTATCTCTCTCTCTCTCTCTCTGCTCTCGTAAACACTTACTACAAGTCTTTAAAGTAGTTATTAAGAGGGGGGGAGGGCGGAAGGAAAGCGAATGTGGTAATACAACTCCTTTTTATGTTTTACAGTCATACCGGTCTTGATTTCGAAATGCGAAGAACGCCATCGATAAACAACAATTAAGATGAGAGTCAAAGGCATCAAGGAGTAAAGGAGTGAAGAAAGATATAAACAATGGAAGTTAGAAAAAATAAAGATGTCAGGAAGAAAAAAAATCGTAAACAGAAGAAAAGAAAGAAAATAGTGATGATAACAAATTATATTCAAGGATAACTGAGGAATATATACGCAATGGTAATTAAGAGAGTAAAGCAGTTATAAGGTAAAAGAGAGACAAAAACGAAAGAATGAAAAAAAGGATAATTACATAATCTATAAATATACAAAATACATATATTATTATATATATAATATATATAATAATATATATATATATATATTCTATATATGTATATATTAATATTTATACATATTTATCATGATCATGTATCCATTCCAGGCGAAATAACAACCAAATCTTCTTTTCTAATGACAGTGCGAAAATTAAGGATCATGTCTGGAGATCTCAAAACATCGGATACGTGTACTGGCATAACCCTGAACTGAAAACCGCAGGAAGCTGATTTTCTCCGTGGAGTAAGGGAACGTATTTCCTAGAAAATAGCTATTATCTGACGCACATGATTCAATTATTATAATAATAATCTTAATAGTAATGGTAATGATACATAAGAAATGAAATCAATATGGATTATGAGGAAAAATTGATATCTTCATCAGTACTTAATCATTTTAATTAAGCATCTTATTTTATTATCATTATTATTAGTATTATTATTATTATTATGCTTATTAGTATTATTATAATCATCTTATTATTATTATGAAAAAGCAGCTGTAGAAGTTGTAGTATAGTAGTATTAGGCCTTAAATAGTATTAGTAGTGGTAATGGTAAAGTTCATTGGTAGTAAAGTAACATTAAAAAATTGCAATAACTTGATGCAACTGAAAAACTTAATGATATTAATGTTTCGCAGGCACAAGGCAGCCAGGCGAAGCTAAGCCGCTGCCATCGAGTCCCTCTTGGCATGAAGAGGAGGACAAGGAAAAATCAAATTCAAGATCAACAGGAGGACCGTTCTGGTTAGAGGAAATGAAGGTCCGACAACGGAAATTGGTTAAGTGTTATAAAGTGAGGCGGTTATCGAGGTGAAGCAAGACGTGGTCGCCTAGAGGACGTTTGGCGATGGCAAGAAGCACGATTGTGGAAAAATACGGCATTTTTAATTTCTACATGTGGTTCCGTTCTGGCTTTTTTATGGTACAGGTGATTTGTGAGTATTTTAAAATTCGTATTTTAAAACGTATCTTAAAGACTGATTATCGATAGATACAATGGATGATAAACTATTAAAATATATTGCATCTCGATGTGACGATGCATGGTTATACAGTCATCCTTGTCATAAGAAGGGATTTAAAAAAACTGGGTTAATGCAATAAACCAAACAATCAAGATTTTTTTTTTTTTTTTTTTATAATTCCCTTGATAAAAGAATGTTCGTCGTGTAGAATTAGAAATAGAATTAGCTCTGGGCTCTTTCACATTCTATTCTTCTAAAGGAAGTGTTGGCATTACCCGTGACCACGCTAGAGTCCACAATGGTGAAATTTATGGCTTACATGGCTAGAAGCAGAGGCACCTCGGTGAAGAGAGCCATTTGAACAGGGACAGGTAGATGCGTGGAGATCAAGGAGGAGACAGATATTTAGGTAGACAGATTAGAGTGGGAGAGGGACAAACTGAACCCTAAGGGTAAGTGATACAAAAGTATGCGCTCATGGGACATGTTAATACGGCCGAGGCAGCAGGATTATCAAAGAATATTGCATTTAAATAACACTAGTCATTGTTGTTTGAAGTGAAAGAGCGTGAATAGATGAAAGAAATCGAGAAGACTTCAGTTTCATACTGGAAAAAAGTGGAAGAGCATAGAAACATATTAGGACTCCTATAAATGTGTTATCTGAAAATATCTGTGTTTTTCTTTTCATGACCATTTTTTATTAACGTACGTGCGTTATCCTTGTCCTGAATATTCAGAATTATAACTTCAGAAATGAAAATTAAAACCTTGATGTATCATTCGTATAGCGATCGTTTGCCTGGCATGGAGCAAAGCAATTAAAGTTATTGAAATTACTAAGCTATTATGCAATACATATACACTTAAACAGTATACTGCTGCAGTGATATATGTACACGACAAGAGAGCTGAGGGGATCTGTATGGTGCACAATGATATGCGTAAACAGACAGTCACGCGCATGGATTATCGTATCACCAGTGATCAATTGAATCTATTTAGAGCAACAACAGGTATCGCTGGAATCCTTCTAAAACAGATCGTCAATACATTTAAAATTCATGCTGTTAGTCTCTACCAATAATAAACCATTTTTACTCCTCTAAAACTGAACTTGCAAGCGCTACTTGACTGAAAAAGTGAAGGAATGAACATAAATCTATATCATAACATCGTCGCGGGGCCAATCATTCGAAAGTAAAGTTGCATAACATTACGCTTCTCCTCATGATTCATTAAGCATATGCAATAATGGAGCCGAGTTTTTCCACCTTGCACATAATATTGAAATGAAGTTCTTCGGCTTAATATTCAAACCAGCAAATATGGTCACTTAGCATTAATCAGCTGGGCAAGAAAAGAAACAAAAAGCATTCGTTATATTGCGCGTTATGATGCGGCTTTTGGCTTTAAAATCCACATATCTAAAATAAATAGACTAAACATATAGGGCTATATATAGAAAAAACGCACAGATACAGGCAGGCAAGGTTCATCAGCAAAATGATATAAATATAGAAATCATTCATTAGCCAAAAAACTAAGATGTGAGTATCATTCATTCAAGAAGACGTATAGACGGGATAATTAATCAGCCAAATCATTTTTGACAAGGTAAAGCAGTGGTCCACCAGCAAAAGAATAATTCGTCAGTAAAAGGGACTATAGATGCGAGAAATCATTGAATAGTATTTATGTTTTCCGATATTCGGAACTTGTGTCTAATAAGAGTAATTTGCAATATCCATCCGAACATCACAAGATGGAAACCCATTCCTTGTAGCAATTATGAAGAATGGTGGTCTTGGGTTGAGAGTCTGATGACAGTAGAACCTACAAGATATCAAGCATTTGTCTAAAACCAAGGTGGAAAGGCAGACATGATTAACTAAATGATTCTTTAAAACATAATTCACATTAACTTTTAAGAGGCAAGAGAGAAGGGAAATACCCAGAGAAGATTTTAGCATTCCTGAAATTCAATACTTTTTATTGAAATAATGTCCTATAATAAGAAAGGGTCTAACTAAAACATCATTGGTTATTTTTTTAAAAAAATATAATTCCAGAGATGAAAGGCAAAGTTCCCTGGTTAAACACAGGTACTGGAAGGGCAAGGCTATTAGTAACAGAGTATTCACGTCATTGCAACTTTTTTTTATATAACATAAGAAAAACTGCTTATTACATTTCCTTATGAACTATATTTTGAGACAGAATAGTGGTGTGAATGACACTTAAGAAAGAAAATTAATTTCCCTACGAAATTTGACCATATCAGACTTTTCCGTATCAAAGATCAGATACGATCAGTCGTGCCTTAGCATATATAACAAACAACACAGCAGTAATACTGAGACATATAACGCGTCACCTTGGTTGACCCTCTCAAGTGTATGATCCTATTTTCCTTTAGTGTGTGGTATGTGATATATAATATATATATTAAATATAGTAATTTGACCTAGACACACACACACACACACAGACACAAAAACACACACCCACACCAAACCACACAC
>NC_051389.1:43996110-44001110 GCF_015228065.2 Penaeus monodon
CCTATATTATACATATCAACATCCTATATATATATATATAATATATATATATATATATATTATATATAGTAGTAGATCTTATATGTGTATATATATGTGTGTGTGTGTGTGTGTGTGTACAACATATGCATGTATATATATGCATATATATATATATGTATATGTATATATACATACATATAAATATATATATTGCAAACACACACACACACATATTCGTATATATATATGCATATACAATATATATAGAGAGAGAGGAAAGAGAAACACGCACACGCACACACATACGTACATATATATATATATATATATATATATATATATATATATATATATATATATATATATATATATATATATATATATATATATATGTATAGGTGAACTTCACCTCGATTGGCGTATGTTCGTATTGGTAATAAAATTTGGAGCCTAGCAAATCTAGTTGAATGTAATTTCCAAAATCTACGTATTTCTACGTACACCTAATCAAAGGTGTTAGTATTATTCTAACACTTGTACAAAATAAGCTATGCATCACACATGATAATAACTACGTGACCTGATTCGGCCTTCGCTATTGCTCCTACCCGTCCTATTCACGCACCTCCCTATTCACGCCCCTTTTCCCCACCTAAACTCCCACTCACGGCCCCTCCCCTCCATCCCCACACACGTCCCTCTCCCTCTCCTCTGCACCCCCACCCCAAGAACCAGGACACATGTGATGTTTACGGGAATTTAAAGGCAGGGAGAAGCCCGGTCAGCTCAGAACACTCTCGTACCTTCAAGCAGGTAAGTGTGCTGGTTAAGTGTATCTCCAAGGCCTCGTTCACTGGACTTTTTTTTTTTTTTTAGCCTTGTGTAGTGGAGTTAGGAGATGTTTGTCATTTTCACGTTACTGTATTCCAGAAAATTATAGTAGAGTGTTAATCAGATTTTCAATTTTAAAAACTGGGTTTCCGAGAGCAAGCGCTCTTTATTGTTAAGTCATGGATGAATTTAATTTGCCCTCCGACAGTAATCGCTGAAGCATACCAAAAAAAAAAAAGGTTTGACTGTTTATATATATACATAAATATATGCATAAATATATACACATAGATATGTAAACATTTATATTTATATATGTATATATATTTGTGTGTGCGTATGTATATGTATATGTAGATGCATATACGTATATATATGTACGTATATATATGTATACATATATATACATGTACATTTATTTATATATATGTGTGAATGTGTATGTAGATACATATATATATATATATATTATAATATATATATATACATGTATATGTGTATATAGATATATGTGTATGTAAATGTATGTGTATATATGTATATTTATATATATATGCTTATATATATATATATATATGTGCACCGCATTTAATAAGAAATGATGTCTAATAGCCGTTTTATAAAATAATTAAATAAGCGATCATACCTAATAAATGCTATAATGAGATTAGATATTTTGAAGTAGGCCTACTACCTTCTTCACAAAGAGAGAGAGAGAGACAGGGAGACAGACAGAGAGATGCAGAGGAATAGCTAGATAGATACATAGATGTGTTACCATCAACTGTAATCGTGTTAAACCTGACTATCTGGTAGATGTACCTAACTACCATGTCCAGCCTTTGTATGTTCAACCAAAGAAATCTGTATCATTCCTGTCTCGTCAGGAGGGGGATAATGTAGTAATATCGTAGCCTCCTCTGAAATATAGTTATATCATAGTCTCCTCTAAAATCGCCTAATCATGAATTTCTGATTTACTCTTATTTCTTTTTCATACAGTAAATTCTATTGATATCTGTACTTTGTAAAATATATTATCTTTTCAAGTTTAACTAATATATGTTGGTTTATTTGGATAGTTATATTGTCAAAAGTACTTGTAAGTGTTCAGTCCATGTACAGAAGTCTTAGGAATAAGAAATAGGCACGGGGTTCATATCTAAACCTTAAATTTATGAAATAACCTCTCTAGCCTTGTCTTCCACTGATCATAATCTTTAATGGACTAATTACGACTGTATATACAGTTTGGCTACTCTGAAATCAGAGCAGACTACATAATGCGGTAGAAATGCGGCTTGGCCAAGAGACATCATCCTGAGCTTTCAGGGACTTGTACCGCCGTCAGCCGATATAGGTTTAGCCACGTCTCTGTAAGAACAACAAACGCACTGAAGAATGCTGCACAAACATTCCAGTTTTACGAGGACTACCATCTACCATCTTTGCTTATGTTGATGATCTACTCATCGCCAGTAAGGATACTGCTGAATATCAGGATCACCTGATGCAAGTCTTCAAATGTCTGAATGACTACAGTATCCAAATTAATGTAGACAAAAGTGTGTATGGAATTTCTTCTGTTGATATTCTCAGCCACACAGTTTTTGCAGGTATCACTCTAGTTCCTGTCAAATGTTGAGGCTATTCAACAGTTTCCTTGACCAACTACACAGCGCCAGCTCAAGGAATTCCTAGGGATGATTAACTACTACAATAGATTCATTCCGGAGTGTTCTCCACTTCTCCAACCTCTTTATTCCATAATCAGACCATGAAAGAGAAGTAAGTCAATTGCTGTTCCCTGGACTCCTGAAGCTGATATTGCCTACGATGCTGCCAAGCAAGTCCTCAGTGTAGTAATTACACTCAGCTTTTCCAATCATTACTGATGCCTCCAACACTGGCGTTAGAGCTGTTCTGCAACAATATGTGGAAGGTGGATGGAAACCTTTAGCCTTTTCTTCAAATAAACTAAATAATGCGGAACGGAACTGTAGCACAATTGATTGAGAACTTTCAACTGTTTATAAATCAATCAAACAGTTTCGGAATTTAGTAGAAGGTAGGAAGTTCCACATCTTCACCGACCACAAGCCACTCTCTTATCATTTGCAACACCAACAAGTCTACCTACATTCCTCGACAACTTCGTCATATTTATTTCATTTCATGGTTCACTAGACATCCAGTACATGAAAGGTCAAGATAATACTCCAGTTGATGCCCTGTCCCGCAATATCTCTGCTGTCAATTCTTCCCTCATTGATTATGCAGCAATTGAGGCAGACCAAGCCAATGATGCTGAGCTGCAGCAACTTACAGATAATCCTGCTTTTCAGTAGAAAATTAAAGTTCCTGGATGTCAAGCAACTCCATGACATCTCCTACCCTGGTGTACTTGTAAGTCCTCAGTCCATTGTACATAAGTCTTCTCAGGAAAAAAAATAAGTCACTAAAACGGGATTGATATTTAAACCATAATATCATACATATCTTCTCTAGTCTTCTCCGAGGCATATAATTTAAATGATGAATTAATTCCGCTGATGATAACCCTTAACAGACTAATTACGGCTGTATATACATTTGGCTACTCTGAAAACAGAGCGACCTTAGCGGACTAAATACGGCGGTAGAAATACGGTTTGGCTAAAAGAAAGGGAGAGGATAAAAATATGCGTATGGTCAGACGAATCAGCAAATATGTCCTCAGCGTCGCAACTGGGATGATTAATAAGCAATATCCACACTGATGACTACGAGTATTAAAGTGGTCACGTTTGAACCGCCAATGAACATGCACAGGTGTGTGGATGTGCCGCTATTCGAGTTGAAGTATGTGGCATAGGTCGTTTTCATACTTTGATAAAAAGCCATTATGTAAATGTGTGTGGTAATGGTTTGGTGTTTATATGTAAAGATACATACATATGCATGTGCATATATATTCATATATATATACTCTTTTTCTCTCCCTCCCTCCCTCCCATACATATATATATATATATATATATATATATATATATATATATATATATATATATATATGTATGTATACATATATGTATATATGTATATGTATATATATATAAATATATATTTATATACATACATATATATGTGTGGTGTAGCTATAGAAAAAGTATATACCTATACGTGTATTTATATATATATATATGTGTGTGTAGCTATAGAAAAAGTATATACCTATACGTGTATGTATATATATGCATATATATACATGTATATGTATTTATATTTTTGTATACGTGCGCACAAACAAACACACAAACACACAAAGACACACACACACAGATATATATATGTGCGTATATATTTATATATACATATATATATGTATATATATATATGTATATATGTATATAGATTAACACTATATATATATTTTTATATACAAGCACAAACACACATATGTATATGTGTGGGTGGGTGTATTTGTGTGCATATATATGTATATATATAAATGTGTGTACACATATATAAAGATATATATATTTGTGTGTATATACACACATACGTACGCACACATGTGTGTATGTATATATATGTATATATACATATATTTGTGTATATCAATACATACTATTCATATATACATACATATCTGTCTATATATTCATACATATGCAAATATGTTCATATATATGTAAATATGTTATATTTTATATAAATGTGTGTATATATACAACGTACATGCATTTGTATATGTATATATATATGTATATATATATATATATATATATATATATATATATATATATTATACACACACACACACACACACACACACACACACACACACACACACGCACACAAACATATATATATGCATGTATATATATATATATATATATATATATATATATATATATATATATATATATATATATATATATATCTGTGTGTGTGTGTGTGTGTGTGTATGCAATACATGAAAAAGAGAGGAGAGAAACTGAAACACACACACATATACACACAGACACATATAACCACAATCCACCATATTCCAGCAACTTCTATTAACGTACATGGAATCGATGCATTATGATATTATGTTATTCGCATTTGGTAATATGAATTTGGAGCCTAGTAAATCTAGCAGAATGTGATTTCCAAAATCTATATATATCTATAATATGGCGCTAAGCCTAATCAAAGTT
>NC_051389.1:44007306-44017306 GCF_015228065.2 Penaeus monodon
ATAAAAGTATTGAATTTCAGGAATGCTAAAATCTTCTCTGGGTATTTCCCTTCTCTCTTGCCTCTTAAAAGTTAATGTGAAATTATGTTTTAAAAAATCATTAGTTAATCATGTCTGCCTTTTCACACTTGGTTTAGACAAATGCTTGATATCTTGTAGGTTCTACTGTACATCAGACTCTCAACCCAAGACCACAGTCTTCATAATTGCTACAAGAATGGGTTTCCATCTGGTGATGTTCGGATGGATATGGCAAATTATTCTTATTAGACACAAGTTCCGAATATCAGAAAAATCAATACTATATAAATGATTTCTCGCATCTATAGTCTTTTACTGACGAATTATTCTTTTGCTGGTGGACACTGCTTTACCCTTGTCAAAAATATTTGGCTGATTAATTATTCCCGTCTATAGTCTTCTTGATGAATGATACTCACATCTATAGTTTTTGGCTAATGAATGATGTCTATATTTATAGTCATTTGCTGATGAACACTGCCTTGCCTGTATCTGTTGCGTTTTGCTGATATATAATGCCCTAATATTTATAGTCTATTTTATTTTAGATATGTGGATTTTAAAGCCAAAGCCGCATACGCACGCGCAATATAACGAATGCTTTTGTTCTTTCTTGCCCAGCTGATTAATGCGAAGTGACCATATTTGCTGGTTTGAATATTAAGCCGAAGAACTTCATTTCATAGTAGGTTGCAAGGTGGATAACACTCGTCTCCAATTATTGGCATATAGCTTCATGAATCATGAGGAGAAGCGTAATGTTATGCAACTTTACTTTAAGAATGAGTTGCCCCGCAGACATGATGTTAGTGATATAGAGTTATTTCATTTCCTTCATACTTTTTCAGTCAAGTATCAGCTTGCAAGTGCAGTTTAGGAGTAAAAATGGTTATTATTGGTAGAGACTAAGAGCATGGAAATTTAAATTTATTGACGATTCTGTTTAGAGGATCCAGCAGATACCTGTTGCTCTAAAATAGATTCAGTTGATCACTGGTGATACGATAAATCATGCGTGTGACTGTCTGTTTACGCATCATTGTGCACATACAGATCCACGCTCACTCTCTTGTCTTGTACAATATCACTGCAGCAGTAGTACTGTTTAAGTGTATATGTATTGCATATAGCTAGTAATTATCAATACATTTATATTGCTTTGCTCCATGCCAGGCAAACTATAGCTTACAAATGATACATCAAGGTTTTAATTTTCATTTCTGAAGTTATAATTCTTGAATATTCAGGACAAGGAGAACGCAAGTTACGTGAATAAAAAATGGTCATGAAAAGAAAAAACACATATTTTCAGATACACATTTATAGGAGTCCATAATATAATGTTTTCTATGTCTCTTCATTTTTCCAGTATGAAACTGAAGTCTTCTCGATTTCTTTCATCATATCACCTCTTTCACTTCAAACAACACTGAACTATGTTATTTAAATGCAATATTCTTTGGATAAGTCACTGCTGCCGTCGGCCGTATTAACATGTCACCAGGAGCGCATATCTTTTGTATCACTTACCCTTAGGGTCAGTTGTCCCTCTCCACTCTAATCTGTCTACCTAAATATCTGTCTCCTCCTTGATCTCCACGCATCTACCTGTCTGTTCAATGCTCTCTTCACCGAGGTGCCTCTGCTTCCTAGCCATGTAGCCATAAATTCACCATTGTGACTCTAGCGTGTCACGGTAGGCCAACACTTACTTAAAAGAATGAATGTGAAAGAGCCCAGAGCTAAATTCTATTTCTAATTCATACACGACGAACATTCTTTTATCAAGGGAATTGTAAAAAAAAAAAAAAAAAAATCTTGATTGTTTGGTTTATTGCATTACCTCAGTTTTTTTTATCAACTTCTGATGACAAGGATGACTGTATACATGAATCGTCAACATCGAGATGCAATATATTTTAATAGTTATCATCCATTGTATTCATATCGATAAATCAGTCTTTAAGATACGTTTAAAATACGATTTTAATATCAAATCACCTGTACCATAAAAGCCAGAAAGGAACCACATGTAGAAAATTAAATGCAGTATTTGCCACAATCGTGCTTCTTGCCATCGCCAAACTTCCTCTAGGCGATCACGTATTGCTTCACCTCCGATGAACCGCTCACTTTACACTTAGACCACTTTCCATTGTCGACCTTCATTTTCTCTAAAAAGACGGTTCTCTTGTTGATCTTGAATTTGATTTCCCTTGTCTTCAGCTTCATGCAGAGGGTCTCGATGGCAGCGCTCAGCTCCGCCTGGCTGCCTTGTGCCTGGCGAAAACATTAATATCATTAAGTTTCAGTTGCATCAAGTTATTGCAATTTTTAATGTTACTATTACTACCAATGAAACTGTTACCACTACTAATACTATTAAGGCTAATACTACTAATACTACAACTTCTACAGCTGCTTTTTCATAATAATAATAATGATGATAATAATAATAATAATAATAATAATAATAATAATAATAATAATAATGATAATAATAATAATAATGCATTAATTATAATGATTAGAGTAATGATGAAGACTATCAATTTTACCATCATAATCATTATTATTATCATTATCCTTATTATCATTACCATTACTATTAAGATTATTATTATAATAATTATCATGTGCGTAAGATAATAGCTATTTTCTAAGGAAAAACGTTCCCTTACATCCACGGAGAAAATCAGCTTCCTGCCGGTTTTCAGTTCAGGGTTATGCCAGTACACGTCTCCGATGTTTGAGATCTCAGACATGACCTTATTTTCGAACTGTCATTAGAAAAGAAGATTTGGTTAGTTATTTCTCCTGGAATGATACATGATCATGATAAATATGTATAAATATTAATATATACATATATATATATATATATATATATATATATATATATATATATATATATATATATATATATATGTATATTTGTATATTTATAGATTTATATATATATATACTTTTTTTCATTTCTTTCGTTTTTGTCTCTCTTTTATCCTGATAACTGCTTTACTCTCTTAATTTACCATTGCGTATATATTACTTCAGTTATCCTGGATTATAATTGTTATATAACTATTTTCTTTTCTTCTGTTTACGATTTTTTTCTCCTAACATCTTTATTTTTCTAAAACTTACCGTTGTTATATCTTTCTTCACTCCTTTACTCTTGATGCCTTTGACTCTCATCTTAATTGTCATCGTGGCGTTATCGGGCATTTCGACCGGTATGACTGTAAAACATAAAAAGGAGTTGTATATACCACATTCGCATTTCCTTCGCCCTCCCCCCCTCTTAATAAACTACTTTAAAGACTTGTAGTAAGTGGTTAGAGAGAGAGAGAGAGAGAGAGAGAGAGAGAGAGAGAGAGAGAGAGAGAGAGAGAGAGAGAGAGAGACGAAAGAGAGAGACCATACGAAAATCGAAAGAGAACGAATATGGAAAGAGGCAAATTAGAAAGAGAAAAGAGAAAAAGAGAAGAAAACACAATGAGGGCCCGAAAAACGGCAACCACTTACGGTCCGTTCTGCCAACAACGGTAATGCCAGCTGGTGCGATCAGGCTCCTTACGGAAAGACGGAAATTCCGGATCGCTTTGCCCACTCGAAGGCCGTCAATCGAGAAGCTGGCCACGTCCTCATCTTGGAAAGTGAACCTGAGAAGATAACGTTTGTTGACGAGGTAATACAGCGTCTGGATAATCTTGAAGTTTCCTTTGTCAAAGAAAGCCCTTTACCTCCCTCTGTTTATTATTACTCTAGATGTATTTACTCAGATTTGCGATGGTTCATCCCGGAACCTTTCAAGAGTAGCTAGAAAACCCAATGGCACAAAAACAAAAGGTCATCAAAGGTTCTACACGGAATTGCCGTGAGTAATAGGAAATCTACATGCTTGATATGTTTACTATAAAGCAGTGAAGATCAATGGCCCATTTCCATTCATATTCCAGCAGATTTAAACTCAAGACTTGAACAAAATTATACTCGTTCAACTTACTTTCTATTGCCGCTGAGTTTTGACCTTTTCCTCGCCTTCACTTCACCCTTAATACTTTGACCCTGAGGATGTATAGTAATGTATTAATCTTCCTGTTAGGTGATTATGAGAAATATATGGTATTTACATTCACAGTTTACGGAAAATGTCTATAATTTCCATAAAAAAGATACGAAAAATTCCTGAAACTTTACATTTACAACTTACTAGAAGCATTGAGCTGTCCATAATACTCCCTGTATCAGCGTCAATGAGGACAATGTTAAGACTGAAATCTTGGTTGAGTACGATATATTCTGGAGACTCAATCTCCATCTTAATCGCCTTTGGTTCAACCCTGTAAAGAGGATCGATTAGATACAAAGGTGAGATGCAGAACACATACATAAGCACGTATGCGCAAAACACATGCAGTATAGGCTGTATATATATGTGTATATATATATATAATATATATATATATTATATATATATATATATATATGTATATATATATATATATATATATATATATTAATATTTATATTTATATATATTTATATATATTTATATATGAATATATAAATATATGTATATATATATATATATAATATATAATATATATATATATAAATATATATATATATATATAATATACATATATGTATATATTATATATATATATAATATATATAATATATACAAATGTAATGTATATATATATATATATATATATATTATATATATATATATATATATATATATATATATATATATATATATATATAATATATATATATATATATATATATATATATATATATATATATATATATACATATATATACAATGTTTCTTGGATTTGAAAAATCATGGCATTCACTTTTGTCTCATTACTCATATACTATATATATGCAATATGAGTGTGACCGTTGTATGTGTGTGTGTGTGTGTGTGTGTGTGTGTGTGTGTGTGTGTGTGTGTGTGTGTGTGTGTGTGTGTGTGTGTGTGTGTGTGTGTGTGTGCGCATGCGTGTGTGTGTGTGTGTGCGCGCGCGCGCATGCGTGTATGTGCGTGAATATTTTCCAGTTACACAGCAAGAAAAAGCGACTCACACAAAGGACTGGCCAAGGGAGACAGAAAGCTCCGGCGCCGAGTCCGGACTCGTGACCATGAAGGATAGGCTGTAACCCTGGCCCGGGAGGCTGACGCCGAGGTTCCTGAAGGTCGCGGCCCCGTCCTCGTAGGGCACCGTCGTGTTGCCCAAGAGGGTTGCCCTCGAGTCCCCGCCGGAGAGGAAGGCCGTCATCATCCAGGGGTCGCTCTCTCGGCCCAGCTCAGTGATGGGATTACCCTGAGGAAGAGTTATGCGAATGATCAGACTGGCTCTGCGTCCCCGTTTTGCAATCACACCTGCGTTGGATATATTGAATAATGAGTGAAGATAATGCTAATGATTCACGCAATGGAAGAGAAGAGAATTTCGTACTTCATCTGAAAGGACGACGATAACCGGTTGGTCAGCAAACGGAGTAAGTGCTTTAACTGTGATCGGAACTGCTTGTTCTATAGAAGAGGCACTAGGCTGCTCGTAGGCGGTGCCCTCAATACTCTGGTTCAGTGCCAACAGGTCTTCCTGCTGTTGCAAGTTGCTATAGAGAGTTCCGTTTTCTGTGATCTGCTGACCGAATTCTGGCGTTGCGTAGCCAGATGGGACCTTGGGCTCATCTAACGGTGGGGTGACCTGCAAAGCATTAAAAAAAAAAAATCTCAATTCATTGAACAAGATTTCACAAAAGTCTTTCTTCTCTTGGTGTCATATGCATCTACAAATATCACTGTTACGTATGGGAAACGGAAATCGGAAACTTTACCATCAGTGTATTTATGGTGAAGTTGCAAACCTCACACACGCCGGACTGGAAGGTATTCACAACTTCTACCATGATCTCCTCCAAATCTGCGCGGGTCAGCATTTCTGCTTTAGTCCCGCTGATTGAGCTTGTGCTGTTGGACGCGTCGGTCGGCGGACTTGCGATCTCAAACTGGGAAAAGATGACATGGATACATTTTAGGTGCCTGCTCTCTGTCTGCCTCTCTGTCTCTATCTCTGTCGGTGAATCTCTCCGCCTTCATTCATTTTGCTGAACGATCGTAAACATTCAGTTGCGCACATTTACGAAATAGAAATTCATATATATCACTACTATACTAATGTTTCATTCCCTTCCCCCAACCCCACTAAGGCCAGTTATCTGTCTGCTGCTGATGATTCTTACCTCTGCCTGAACGACCTCTGAAGCTCCCCTCTTCCTCCTCCTCCCTGAACTCTCGCTGATGATGTTGGTGACTCTGATATTTTCAGGCGCGATATTCAGCAAAAGAGCCAAATTCTGCACGAGGTTCTCTTCGTAGAAATTGTCGGGGTCGATCGCAATGCCCATGGAAAGGATTATTGTAGGGGTCGTTGTAATATCTATCACAGACCCGCCTCGTAGGACGACGTGGAGGAGCTTTTCTTCTCTTTGCAGGTAATTGGTTCCTACGGGCTGGGGAAGAAAAAGAGGGTAGAATTATGAGGGGGAAATTTGTGCATGACAGCATGCGAAACAGTCTGAACAGTGAGCATGACAAGAAAGAACAAAGAAAGACAGAAAATAAATTTAGAGCTAAAGGGAAAGGAAAGATAAGAAAACATGACAAGCTAAAAATAAATAAATAAGTATATAGAATCAATAAATAAAAGCCACCCTAAGAGAGATGCTTGAAGCCGATGAGCAAGGTAAGTGATACAAGACATAAAAATGACTTGGTACTTACATCAGTGATGGATGGGAAGAACGAATCACTTTCGGGAAGAAGCTGGTAATTTGCTGGATATTTAGAATTGTCAATGTTGGTTGGAGGAACATAGACGCCGTCAACAGATATGTCGAACCTTTGCATCTTCGGGAAGTACATGTGAAGGAGAACGGCCTCACTGGGATCCGTGTGGAGCAAGTGGAATCGGATGACCTGTGACAAGGTGTCCTGCTGGTTAGTCTTCCAAAATGGAGATGGCATCTACCACATCATAATCGTCTGAGCTTTCCTAAGAACATTTACACGTTTCCCTCAGTGATTAGGATGGTTCATCCTTGTCTTTACTTACCTGCGGTGGAGTACTAGTCATAGCCATTTCGTAAGTATGTCCTGTAGCCACAACAGCATAGAAAGTGGAGATTCTCTCCTGACAGGTATAGCCGAAGCACCATCCGCGATCCATCGGCCCATTCAGCAGGTCCACATAACCGTTCACGCCTGGATGTGTAAGGAAACCCCAATGTTTGGTAATAGTAACATGTAAACATTATCGTATAGCTATACAGATCAGTGTAGGAATCTTGTGTTAATTACTAGCTGAGATAGGTCATTGCGATTGGGCACTTGGATAATCTTACCTGGGTTTGCAATGAGACCAATGGGAGACAAGCGACGAATTTCTGTGTCCGCATCCATACTTTCAATAACCATCATGCGGTGCCTAAGATTCGTGCACTTCCACGCTCGCCACTCCGCCATGAGAGTGCAAGAGTCATCACGAATAATTCCTGTCCAAGAATCGAAGGATTATTGAATCTGGGACCTGAACTGATATAACACACTGCTTGTGATGAATATGGATAAACAAACAAAAAAACATGAAATTGCACAATAACACACCTTTCTGTGGGAACTTTTCTGCAGCTGTAATGATACTGCCATTGGAATTTTGACGAAGAGAGACTGGAATCCTGTAATCCCCGACTCCGCGCCTTGGATCTTCATCCCACTCGAACTCGGCCTGCGAGGTGGCGGTGGCGCCCGCAACACCTTCAGAAAGAAGAGGACATGAGGTCATATTCAAGAAGAATATGCTGTTGAAATAATAGCATATCAAATATCGGACTTGGGGTATACATGTCTACAGAAGGAAAGTGCAAATGGATTGTAGAATGTTTTTTACCAGAACTGGGGAGTAATATTATGCTTTCCTGAATGGCAGCACGTGAGATTCTAAAGGCCCTCTAGGCTTAAAGGAGTACTCACCAAGGAAAGTGCCATCATTGTCAGTAATTATAACCTTTTTGTGGCCATCGCAGTCCATGTCCACGCAGTCCGAAGGGTTCAC
Source organism: Penaeus monodon (assembly GCF_015228065.2). NCBI lineage: Eukaryota > Metazoa > Arthropoda > Malacostraca > Decapoda > Penaeidae > Penaeus > Penaeus monodon. Next base: position 44,015,463 of record NC_051389.1, read on the forward strand.
TCTTCCAAGGTTGGGTCTGTTGGAATTGAGTGTTAACCATCATTATTCACATTTTCCCTTTGAGATATAATTTCTAATACCGGCATTGTCATTTCCGAATCATTCCCATTATCCTTTTTATTTCTTGAAGCATGCGTGAAAACTGACAGGACTTAGACTTACTCGAACAGGAAGAGCTTGTTATTTTCTGAAGTGTCGAGGAAGGTTAGGCCACTAACAAAGACCGGGTGGATAGCATCATCTGCGTCTTTGTTGGATATCATGGCAACATCCTTGCCACAAGAGCGAGTGGCATAGTTAGCGAACTTGACGTTACTGATGTATGTGGCTCCATTGATGGCTGGATAACTGGATGCTTCGTGGAATGGATGCTTGGGAGCCACTGTTATGGAGAGGATTTTTTTTAATACAAGGAAGAGTCAGCTGCAAGGTAATAATCATTTTCATGGAAATGTTTTTAGCTAAAATTAAAAGTTTTCAATTATCACATCTGTGGTAAATTTTTGAAAAAAGACTCACTGTTGACTCCTGAGACAAAGACTGCCAGCATCACTCCGGCATTTCCGCCATCAATGCCTTTTGTCCACAGATTCTCAAAGAAGTTCTGAGCATTGGATTTAGAGTCGTGGTAAGTACAGTCATACGATGGAGATGCTCCGATGAACAAGGAGTTATCTGTAGTTGCTGTTTTCGTAGAGACCATGTGGCTCAAGGCAGGTGGAGCGTAAATGATCTGGTTTGTTCCAATGAGGCTGTCAGCACTAACCACCTGTAACAGACCAAGAAGAAGTGAATATTAATGATATTCGATCCAGTAAAATTAATTACCATGTTCTCTTTATTTGCTGCTTTGTGTTTACAGTTTCTTTTCATGTTAACCATGGTCTCTTTATATTTCAATGGTATCTAGATAGAGGGAATTCACTGTGAAACATATTTTAAAAAACTCACGTTTGTTAGGTGAAGGCTTGCATAACTTTGCATGTAGAAGGCTGTATCAGTGATTCTCCAAGCATAAAAGTCATTGATCCTTCTGCAATCCATAGGTTCTGGGTTTCCTTTTTTCCACAGCTGCAAATACATGGAAACATTGATAGGAAGATTTAGATAAACACAGTAGTCATTCACATATAATCAAGAAAAAAGTTAAACACTAACATTATTTCTTACTCACCATAACACCATATGTCGCACCATGGACTTCATTGTCGACCCAATTAGTGGACTCTTCACAAAGCTCTCCATAGGTACGGTAGCCAGCAAGCTCGGATCCTTGTGGAACGAAAGAGAAATTGGAATTGTAAAATGGTGAAACGTTATGCAGGCTTCTCAGTGTGAATTTTAAATGATCATTGCGTATCATCATTGTTTAGGTTTGAGATCAGAATTGATTCCATCCTTACCAGCAACAACATTGCCCTGTAATACAGTTCTAGAAGCTTTATTGAGATAGAATCCGCCTTCCCATGGCTGGTACTGAGATTCCGATTCGCCGTTGTATGTACCAGGGAAGAACAAAAGGGATACCAGGTTGTAGCGGAAGGTGTTGTCCTCACCCTCGTCGACGATGCCTGTGGACGAAGAGGTGCTAAGTGAGGATGGTATTTACCAAATTGGCAATCAAGTTACATAAGACTAATACACATTCGAAGATTCAAATGTGGCCAAGTTCCATACTCACTAGAGCCAACGGTATAGTAAACGACGTTGTTTTCAACGACAAAATTGTTTGAACTGAAGAACCCAATAGCACTGTTGAAGTTCTTGTTGAAGCTACATTTCTTCACATAGTTGGAGCCATCGTCAGTCCCCAGACTATGGAAAGCCAAGGAGAACCTTGGATC
>NC_051389.1:44024296-44061284 GCF_015228065.2 Penaeus monodon
TTGTCATAGCTACAATAAACCCCGGGTGAGAATACCGGCGAATTATTCCTTTTTTATGTGCAGTTCTCTTTTTTAAGTAACGTTCACACAGATATTTTGTGTTTGTCTGAATGTGTGTCCAAACCCAAAATCGGCAAAAAATACCTACTGACTTAACTAATATCTGTAGCCTTATTCATGTCGACCATCAGAGAAGAAAAGAATACATGACCTGGATAGTAAACTGAAAGGCAGCCCAGCCAGAGCCACAGCGAGAAAGGGAGGCCGCGGGTTAACTGGTCTGTCACGTTGCAGGTTCGTGGTCAACGAGAACGAGGAGCGCACCATCGCCTCCGTGTCAGCCGACGGCCTCAGCCTCACCCTCACGGAGCCCCTCGAGTTCGAGCACATCTCCATCGAGCAGACCTTCGGGACCCACACAGGGGAGACCCGCGCTGAGTCGGCCCCCCCACGCAACATCAAATTAGAGGCACGGAACCGGGGACTTACCGAAGGATTGGGGCTTGCATGGGGACTGGCATCCAGGTATATTTCCCACTGTATGGCGTACACTATTTAAACCTAATATTTAAACTAATTTGTTATAAAAAAAGGTATTTCTTGACATACATTCATCCAAAACCCACACAATTACCAGCACACACACAAATATATGTGTATTGTAAGTAATATAATAGTGTACATAATGTACTGTACTTGATATATATTTTTTTATTATTCAACACACAACTAGCATGAGTATGTAGCTTGTACATACGTATGTATATGCTATGTTCGACCATTAATTTTTCTTGGCACCCCTCCAAAGGCTTCATTTTTAGCCATCAGGCCCATGAGCGTTTTGTATCCCCGATTTTAGTCTTGAAATTTACAACTTCTATTTTTCGTTGGGTGATGCTGGCACCCAACCCCAAGGGTCGTCTTAATCTCTCGCAGTTTTTTTCTAGGGGCATCAAGGGTGACGGCAGCGCCTTGGCTTCGATCATCACTCATTCTCCGATACCAACAGCGCTAAACCCCCAACACAGAATTATCTTTTTAGTGTTTAATCAGTGCAAGCCTTTCTTAAATCTCCCCCCAAACGGGATGTGATGATTTTAAAGCTTTTGGGGTTGTTTGCAAGGCCTTCAAGGTCACAATTATTACAATAGAACAGTTTTTAAGACCTAGCCACTTAATTGCTGCAGGATGGCATGTAACTCTGCAGTGAAGACGGGGCGCTAGAAAAAAGACTCCCAAAATGCATTTCCTTGTACTCACGCTGCAAAGCCCACACCATTTTCACTTACGAAAAATCTGTATATATTGCATCTGATCCTTGAAAAAAATCTTCTCTCAGTTTCCCTTAGAAACCTCATAGGTCTTGGAAAAAGACAAAGGGAGTGTTTTGTGAGAGAACGTAAAAGCAGACGGTCACTCTCGTTTGGTGACGAAACCTAAACTATCAGGCTACTTCGCTGTGGGGTGATGCGAGGATCCATTGACACCCCTAAACTTTTTTCCAATGACTTAAAAAATATCAAGCCATGATGTACATATCAATGGTCTTACCATTGTCCTTATATATGAGATAGAAGTATTTATTCCCTGGTAAATTAAAATCTCATATAGAAAGCCCCCCTAAGGGGGGGGTTGAGGTCCCAATGATCGGGTGAGCCGGACCAGGGGGCTACCCTACTGGGGGGGTCCCCAGTGAGGGATGGACAAAATGTGCCCCAAGGGCCCTTTAAAGGGGGGAGGTATACCCACCCCGGGTTTCTTTCCCCATCTTGGCCAGGGAGAACTTCCGTGTTTTGCCGTGCATGGCATCCCGTTTTACCAGGAGCCAGGAGTCCTGGGGGTTTGAGTGGCTGCAGCGCACCCTGCAGCTAGAACACCCTCTTTGGCCCTTTTTTTCGGGTTAGACGGGGGCTTGATAAAGGGCCCGGTAAAGTCAATCGGCTGGTCAAATAGGCTGGTCAAGCAGGCACTATTCAGTCGGTAGGCATAGGCCCGGAAAATGCCATCGTACGTAATAGTGGCTGCGATTTTCCCTCTTTAAACCTGTGGCTTTTGGGGAATTTTTAAACCCCAACTATGTTTCCCATCGTGGACCCATGGTGGGGGGGGGGTGAAGAAAAAGAATTAAAATTTTGTATGGTACTAAAATTTTACAAAGATCTAGCTCTCCCCCTGACCCCCTACGAACCCCCTCAACCATTCCCTCTGGAAACATCACACTTTTTTCACTCGGGAAACCTTTTCCCAGCTTCAAAGGCAAGAAGGGGAAATCATAAGGGTTTCCCGGGCTCCCAAACCAGGAAAGAAGGGGAAAAAGTCCTCCTCAACCCACTAAGAAATCTTCCTGGTAAATATAAAAGCATTCATATAGTAATACCTAGTAGAAAAGCCCATTGATGGTGTACAATCAGGATTTTGACATTTTTGAAGTTCATTGGAAATAGTTGAAGTATGTCAACGGATCCTCGCATCCCCCCAAAGCGAGATGGTAGCCGATAGTTGAGGTTTCGTCCCAGACGAGAGTGACCGTCTCATGCTTTTGCAACTTTCCCTGGGGCTCAATTTTCATGTTCCCTCAAAAAACCCCAATCAGGAAAGGGAATTTGTTTTTTTTCCGAGACCTGATGAGGTATTTGAGGAGAAACTGTTAGGGACTAGAGAATTTTTAAATGAGTGGCAGTAAAACGTTTTAGGAAAAAGTTGAGGTTTTGGAACAGTCGACCCAGCTTTTCTTCTAATTTTTAACTCTTTAGTCCTTTTCCGAATGGGTTTATTACAGGTACACCTCAAGGTAAAGCATATGTGCCCCCCCCTATCGGTGCTTCCCTGCCAAGGTTAGGGCATGGAACCAAACTCTTGCCATTTTAAAGAAAATGGAAACCCAAGAGTATGTGTAAGTGGGGTTCAAGGAGATGACAATGTCCGGGGCCCAATTGCTGTTACCACTGCAAAGAAGCTCATGAAGCTTCTTCAAAAGCAAGTAAAAGGAAAAAATTTGAAAAGGAATTTGGTAATAAGGAGCAAGGAAAAGTTAGTTTTCCCCAGAGGAAAAGCGCGTCCCCTGTGCTGTTTGCACAACCAGGTAGGTCCTTTGCTTCAGTTCTACCCCATCCTCCTTCCCCCAACCCTTGCCCCCCAAATGTTCAACCCAAACACCTGCCACTTCCGTCCCAAATTGTGACACTCCCCTCGGTATTTGTCCCCCAAAAAACGTAGTGGGAGGAGGGGTTTTTTAGGAGCTCCTCCCCCCAAAGAAAGGGTTTTTGGGACCCATCAGGAAAGGCCCAGAGGCCTCAACGGTGACAGCTCCAGCGCCACCACTCCCGGGGGCCCCCGCGTAGACGAATGCCCCGAAAAAAGGCCGGTCCGTCCTTTGCCCAGACAAAGAAATCTAAACCCTGTCCAAAAGAAACCTAGGGAAATATTCCACAGGCAAAAATATAAAAAGGTCCCCCAGGATCCGGGAAAGGGGAAGCCTAAAGGGGAGGCAAAACTTTGACCAAGGTACTGCCAAACACTTTTGAAGAAAAAATATAAAAACTGGAACCCTAACCCAAGGGAAAACTGTCGGGAAATTTCATGCAAATGGGAAGAACTGAAAACATCTGATAGCTTATGAAACCCCAGTTGTGTATGTCTACAAAAATTTATGACCGGGGAAAAAAACGTCCATTTCCTGAGAGGATTCAATTTTCAACCCCATTAGGGAACCTTTGAAAACGGCCCTCATGGGAGTAGCAGTAAGGGTACACAAGATATTCCCTTCCGGGCCCATCCCCTGCAACAACCTGCGGGTGAAGGCTTGAGAATAGGTTTGACACAACCTTTACACTTTTTTCATCCACTCCCTTTTCCCCACAAAATTAAAACATTAATTTTTTGGAAAATCTATTTGGGCAGTTGCCACATCCATTTTTACTTTTGGGAGATTCAGTGGTGGGCATCCCCTCGGGGGAGACACTTGGCAACCCGGGGAAGGCCTGGAGCCCTTTTTTCTTAAGAGTGATGATTTTTTATAAACAGTGACACCCCCACACATTTTAAAAATTAAAACGGGACATTCTCCAATTAGACCTATCAATAGGCTCACCTGATTCACAGTTAAAATCATTGGAGGTCAGGGAAGACTTGCAGGGAAGTGACCATTTCCAATATTTTTGGAGGGGGTGAATGGTATTCCACCCCAAGGGAGTGCAGAGATGGCGATTGAAAGCAGATGGAATTTTTTTAGATAAACTGCAGTTTTGCAAGGGTCTGGAATGATTTCCAGTGTTTTCAAGATGCTTTTAATCCCTTGCATCACGAATTCCCCTTGCAGCAGAAGCCGAAAATGCGGCCTTCCCGTCGACCCCCAGTACCGGGGGTCTGATAATGCCAACAACTGTCAGGGAAGAAAAGTGCATTAAAGGGAATTTTAAACGAGCCCAGATTGTAACCCTTTATCAATACAGAAGACCCGAGCCAAGGCCGGGGTGTGCTAAAGGGGGCTAGAGGACATCAGGAGACAGTATGTCTCCTCGATTAAAATCTGGGACCCCTTGCATGGTATGGGGCAAGGGGCCCTAAGATTTCTGGGAAAAAGGCATTCCATGTCACAAATGCTCTGAAGATAGATGGCATAATCATCACAGATAAAAAAAATTTGCAAAAGAGTAGCTAAACCAGGGAGAGTCTCCTCTGGAGCATCTTAAATGCTGTTCCACTTTTTTGGGGGGAACAGGAACAAACCCAGTGTCGTTTTTCAGTAGGGGCTGCAGCAGAAATTCCTACAATTTCATTTTGCGCAAGGAGAGGACTTGCTTTTCGTCTGCCGTAAGACGCCCCCGGAAGGACGATTTCCTACCAAATGATATCTCACTTTCCAAGAGCTCCCCGAAGTTTCCCGTTTTGACCTATTTTTTTTAAAAGGATCATAGGGGGGGCATGTGCCATCCCCATGGAGAGAAGCTAAATCATTCCTGTTCCTAAACCCGGCAAAGATGCTTCCACAGGAAATTACAGACCAATTTCCCCCCCAACTGCATCTGCAAGCTGATGGAGAAAAAGGTCAACCCCCAGGTTGAATGCTGCTGGAAAAAAAAATTTTTACCCCATACAATAGGCTTAGAAAAATTGACAAACCCCAGATGCACTTTTTGGGATGGAAACTGATAAGAATTCCTTGCACACGACGTCACATGATAGCAGTCTTTTTGCCCTTTAAAAAAGGGTTTGATACTATTTGGGAAACATGGGATACTCATGAAGCTGATGACATTGGTTTTAAAGGAGCATTACCTACCTTATACAAGCTTTCCTTTTAAGGAAATTTGAGTTTGGGGAGGAAACAGTTTCCTAACCCGGAAGATCCCGGAAGGGTCCCAAAGGGAGTGTCTTAATGTGACCCGTTTTCCCTTTCTATAAATGATATGTAAAGGTTTTTAAGTGCTGTTATGAAACGTATGTGGAGACTTTACACTGTACGCTCAGGAGGAAGCTTTCAGGAGTGCAAGGGCGCATGCAGACTGCAATAAACGGGTTTTACAGTGGGGAAATATCAGGGTTCAAATTTTCTCCCCAACAAAAAATGGCTATACATTTCCACAAAAAGAGGAAAATTCCGTCCTTCCCCCATTTTGGAGCAAACCCACTGCAATTTGTCCAAAAGGTGAAGACTTGGGTCCCAATTTTTTATCAAGATTACGGGTGCCTCACATCAAAAGTTTAAAAATGAGGGTACAAAAACACTTAGTATTTTTCGGGTTTTTTAAAATTTTTCTTGGGGGCAGACCGCACAAGCTTCTACGGCTTTACCGAGCGTTATTGTAATAAGCTTACTAAGGTGTGAAACTTTTTCATTGCAACTCCACTGTTCTCGGATTTTGGACCGGTCATAATGAAGCTCTCAGAATCTGTACTGGGGCTTTCAGGTTCTTACCTGGGAAACCACCCTTTCATTACACGGGGTACATGAAACCCGATTTACTACACAGACTACAAAAAATTTCCCGGGTCTCCTACATCCCGATTGGGTTTTTAACCCCCTTGGATAGCCGATCCTATGGTTTCCCAAGGGGTTTTGGCTGTTAGAATTCCCCCAAATTCCCCTTGGGTAACAAATCGAGTGGATTTTGGCGAATTGGGAAAAGGGGGGAGATCTGAGCGAAGTCGAGAGAGATTTTCAGCAATTTCTAAATACCCAAAGGGCGGACGCAAAATAAAGAGGTTTGAATCGAAAAAAGGGTGTGGCTTTGCACAGTGAGCAAAGGGAAAACGATCTGGGGTCTTTCTCTAGCGCCTCGATTTTCCCGCAGAGTTAATGCCATCCCTTTCAGCATTTAAGAATAGAGATCTTAAACCCTTTTTTGTGATTATTGTGACTCTCAAGCAATCAAGAGCTTAAAAACTCACATCCAATAGTGAGGGAGGTTCAAGATTGGCTTGCACTGAGTCACCCTGAAAAAAAATAACCCGTGTTGGGTGCCCCGGCATGTTGGTGTCAGGGAAAAGACGAGCTGATCAGAAGGGCCGGGCAGCTGCCCCTCAGCCCTTTTGAGCTCGTTTTTTCTCCAAACACCCACCGAAAAACCCGCATCAGATTGTTTTGCATAAATGGGAAGGAAAATGGAGGCATACTCCGAAAAAAACTGCGAGAGATTTTGAGATACCTTGCAGTTTGGGGGACTAGACCTCCCAACAAAAAATAGAAGTTGCTTAAAAAAGATAAAAATCGGCACACAAGACTGATCAGGGCCCTGATGGCTAAAAGTAACCCCTTTGTGAGGGGTGCCAAGAGCCATTTTAAAGTCGCAAACATGTAGTGGGAAAAATGTGCAACTTTTTTAGACCAAAGACTATGTTTTTCTCCCCCTATACACGAAGAAAGTATTGGGGGAGGATTGTGACTAGAGGGTTTATGTTTCCCTTTGGGGGACTAATTTTTTAATAAAAAATTTTGCATAAGGTTTTTGCAAAAATTTTATACACTTGAGTTAAAAATTTTTGCTTGATTTTTAAATTTTTTTTTGTTTTTTATAAGATATCATTTATAGATTTTTTTAAATTTAAACATTTTAATTTTCTATTTTAAAGAGGTATTCGCCGTAAAGACCTTAGCTTTTGACGCAGCAGATAATTTTTAAAAAACAATCAATCAAACATATAGTAAATACCCAGTAAAAATTTCTTAATGGACTGAGGGGGACTTTTCTCCCTTTCCCGGGGTTTGGGAGCCCGGGAACCATTTCGATTTCATTTTTGCCTCCTGGTCCCAAAAGAATGAACCTCCCCCCTCATAGGTTTGGGACACCCGGAAGCCATTTTTTCCCATCCCCTCATGTGACCCCTCCAGTATGGGTACCCTCTGGTTGGCTACCAGACATTGGGACCCCAAGCCCCGCCCACCGCCAAGGCGGTAACATCTCTAAATACCCATCAATTCCCTGCTTTTTTCCACAGGTCATTAAGGTCCAACCTGCTTAAGGGAAAGGGTTTGGTAAAGAGATGGAGGCCCCCGTTCGGTGCAACTGTCATGCTGTTCGGCAAAAAAGAAAAAAAGGCCTTGTGAGGGCCGTGTCGAGTAGCGAGGTCCGGAGGGGGACGGTGGTCTTAAATTTTCAATTGATTTTTTTTGGGAAAATTATTTTACAGACAAACAACCAAATAAACAAAGGGTTTACAGAGTTTTAAACCAGCATTAACCTTTTTATAGGCCTCCAGTGGGTCGCTACCCCCTTCATTCCACTTGGTGGGCAAGTCAGCCACCTCTTACCCCGTGGTTGCGCCGTACATCGTCCAAACAACCGTGCAGTGCCCACCCATGCTCCGTTTACCTCCTGTGGAGAAAAAACTTTTCGTCTACAATAACATGGGCCTGCTATATTCCCTGAAGATGGTGGGAACAGTTTAATTGATCCAGTACAATCTTGCGTTTACACAAGAAGTTCGTTGTCGTTGGAAGTTGAGTAACCCCACCCTCCTAGGGGTATGATCTTAGCTAAAACATTGGGCTTACCGATTTAGTGGTTAAATGCATATTAGATAGCGGGGAGGGAAGTCATTCCTGTCTAAACTGAATTTCAAAGAGGATACGATTAAATCATGATATAGTCACGGTTGTAAAAAGAACTGGCGTGATATATATTCGCATCTGAAAAATGTTTTACTAAAAGAGGTTTTATCTTACTAGAGAGAAATGAATAGCATACTGAATAAGAAATAATAACCCCAAATTTTACTATTTGATAATCGGGACAAAAATAAAATAAAGAAATAGCAGTGCTAGCGAATAATAACGAATGAAACCCAATGAACTAAAAAATTTTTTGTTACAGTTTTTGCACTAAGCCCCCCCCCTCAACCCCCAGATCGGCACCCCAACAACATCGTGGGACAACCAGCCGGGAGGCCCACTTCGGATCTGTACCGGCTGGAGCGCCCCCCGTCAGGTCCCCTCTGCCCTTTTCCACTGCCAGAAAATGCCCCCTTTGGGAGATTTCAGCAATAACACAGTGCATTCCATGGGGGGTGGGATGGGTTTTTTTGCATTTTAAATTTTAAAATTTTTCATTTTATGATGCAGTGTAAAAATGTTGGATAATGATGACTTGAAAAGAATATAAACCAAAGTAACACGTCCCTGTTTTCACATTCAGTATGGTTTGGGGTTTCTCCAGGTGGCTTTTCCAAAAGACAAGGATCCCAGAAATGTGGTTGTAGCGTGTTGGGAAAGTGTGACTCACAGTAAATAATAGTTTTACACATCTCATTTCGATTTGGAAGGATCACAGTTCCACAGCAAATGGTTTGTGTCCTTCCCTTTATTTTTTTCCCAATATCCTCGTGCTTGCCAGATGGAGGGCTGCCCAAGGGAGAAATGAGGGCGGGGGGAGATGGGTTTTTGGGGACAACTGCAGTTCCAAAACTTCGTGGCTTTGGAAAAAATTTTTCGGAAATCAAAAAGGGTTTGAAAGGGGGGGCGGTTTTGGAAATGGACAACGGCCTGGTATTTTTTGCACTTAAAAATGAACTAATGCATTTCAAAAATGCCTCAGCATATGATGATCCCCTTGGGTGGAAGCGATCTTTAACACCTTTTATTTTCTATTCAGGAGTCTCTAACCGGTGATCATGGGCCCATGGGCGCTCACTCCCGAAGGTGGGAGATGAAACAGCGGAAATCATAACCCCGAAGAAGGCTGTCTTCAGCATCGCCGACCCGAGTTCTACAACTTCATACCAACAAGGCACGGCGCTGTAGGGTGTTCAGTGCAAAGTTTCCAGGGGGGTTATCAAAGGGAGGTCAAAGGCCCCACCTTGTAAACTCCCCAAAAAGGATTCAGCGCAATCTGCCCCGCTTTTTAGTTGCTTGGTTTTTTGAATATTAGGGAAAATATTAAAAAACATTAGTATTTGAAAAAAAAGGTTTCTACCCCACACATTGCCCTTCAGCGAAGTTCAAGTGGGGAAAACGAACGTTTGGGGTCGATGAGATGGATCGCTTGGGGCTGAAAAAAAAGTTGTACCCGACCCGGGAAACCCGCCCCCTGACGCCAAGGGGTGTTCCCGCTTTCTCTCTGAAACCAGAGGTAAGTTTCCCCGACTAGCTTGCTCTCTCTCTATCAGTTAAAATAAGAATACTCTATGGAGAAACTTGAAAACGCATAATACTAAAACCAAGTGTTCTAGGATGTTTTTCCACGTCTCCAAAGGCCCCCGGCGCCGTCTGCACCTCCTCTGTCGAGTTTGTTAGACTTAGCGTTAAGGGAACCAACGTGAGGCCGCGGTCTTTCCGAGGCGGCGATCTGATCCTCTCGCAGCACGGCAAACCCCCATCCCGATCGGAAAGAGGTTAGACGGGGGCGAGGATGGAGGTTAGTGTACGGGAGAAACCATGAGGATTTTGAAGGGGGGAAAAAGTGAGTCTTCCTCGAATTTTTAATTCATTTTATTGTGTGTCTCTTGATCTTTAACAGGTGGGAAAGAAAGCTGTACAATTACCAGGGGGATATTTTCATAGAATTCTTTGTGTGATAACAGTGGTTCTTTATTTTACCTTTATAGCAAACAGATATCTATGATGCTAGAGTAAAAAAATCTGAGGGACGTATTTTTAGTAAACACCGATTCGTGCAAAGTCCAGATTCCTTCAGGTAACAGATGCACTGTGTTTCTCTGTGAATTATTGTACAGGTAGATCTTTCAACTGAATACTGAAATGTACAGAAACTATTAAAGGAGAAATACATGGGTATTATGTCATAAAATAAACCTAAACACGTTTTTTTCTGAAGTACAACAGGTGTGGAGAGAAACAGCTCGGATACCCTTCCAAACCCGGCTACAGGTTTTCACGGGGAAATACTGGGGCAGACCTCAAAGAAAAGATTCATGGTATGCTGTGAATGATTTTTTTTTTTTTTTTTTAAGGGGGGGTGGTAGAAGGGGAAATTCATCACAGTATATTGTAAATAGCTATACTAAACAATACTTTGGATAATCAAAGTTGAGTATACTAAAATTTTTATTTCGCATTTCTTATAATAAGGAACCAGGAGAAACGAACCCGTCTTTGATGAGCGAAATACAGGTCGGACACGAAACATTAACTTTAGGACATACAGGTAAAAAAAATTTTGGGTATGGTTAGATCACAATGTGACACCTGTCAGAGTCTAATAGTATTGTGTGTGTTTGTGATTTTGTGTATGTGGGTGTTTTTTTGTTGTTGTTTTTTTATCATCACCGAAATAGAAATTAAAAAAGTGATTGCGCGTCCGAGGGGGGGCACCACAAAAACTCCAAATGGAAAAACCTCATTTCATCGTCATTTTTCATCAATGGACAGTGTTTTTTTTATGTCAGTATCCGAATATAAATGACAAGCCTAAAAAGAACCAAATACTTAAAATTGCCAGCCTCTAAAATCATGCAAAACACTCAATGCTCAGCCAGTTGCCCCATGATACCACTCCTGACCCAACACTCCAACAGGTGCGAATACACGGGCTGTGTTGCTCCCACGCCTCCGCCAGTGCCCACTGGTCGACCGGATGTTACTTTTTTGTGGTCCCCCGGGTTTAGGACCTGGGGAAAGGGAAATTCCGTAGGATCGGGGGCTCGAGGGGGAAGAATATGGCCTGCCAGTGGAAGGCGACGAGATTATCATTCCACCAGGTGAGTGAGTGAGTGGATGGGTAGGTGAGTGGGTGGAGGTAAGAGGGTGAATATGTCCGTGAGTCAAACAGAAAATGGGAGAATGAGAGAGACTGAGAAGATATTTAGCGAAGCATAAAGAAAAGTACTGTATAGAAGAGGGGGAAATATTTTCATGCGGCTAGTAACTCTCCGGATTGGCTGATATGACAGTCTCCAGTCAGATTGATTATTTGAAATGATCTGCCTCCTCAACAGCTAAGGTCATTAGCGGAGAATACCTTGATAGATAGAAATATTAAAATTTATTTATACATTTTTTAAAATTTTTAAAATTTTACCAAAAAACAAAAATTATTAAAAAAACAAAACAAAAAATTTTTCTGTAAATAATTGCATAAACATTATGAAAATCAAATTTTATTGAAAATATTAGTCTCCCTAAGGTATGAGACCCTCTGTCACAATCCTGCCCCAATACATTTTTCATTGTATATGGGGGAGACAAGTACATATGTCAGATATATATAAAATAATCATAAACTTTGTACCTGTCCTCGTTTACTTGATTTTTTCCGTTCAGTCAAAGTTATTGAGGTTCTGAAGTGTGTGTGTATATTTACAAGACGTCGGGTTTGACGAATTGACCTTCTCTTCAGGAATGTGGATCATCGTGGATACAGATACCCCAAGCCTCGGCCGTGTTTATGTTTATGGCGGTTTGGAGTTTGAAGACTCGAGAGATCATGTCTTCACTGCTACCATTATTTTCCTGCAGGTAGGTTTTCATTCAGATAGCCCCCTTCACCCCTCCAAATATTCTGTAGCTACCTTAAATTTAGCAAGTGTAAACGCAATAAGTTCGTCGCCATTACCCAGTTATCGCACCGACATCACCGGTCATGTCTGAAACTACCCACAGGGTGGAACTCTGGTAGCCGGATTTAGCGAAGATGCCCCCTTCACGCATACGCTCGACATCGTCCTCAGAGGCACCACAGATCCTAATGATCCAGACAATGTTGACATGCCCATGCCCGATGGCACACTCGACGTTGGATGGAAGGCCATGGGTAAAACTGCCATTATTTTGCTTTTGTATGATAGAAATGGTAGCAGTTACAAAGACCTAAAGGAGAACACATTTGGCTAATACTAATAGAAAGCGTTTACCAGGTGTATTTGGACAACTGATTCTTAACGGCCAATGTCCTTCCACCACTTGGGTCAAACTCGGAGCCACCGCTGCCGTCGGGGAAACTGTAATCACGCTTGCTGAAGCTGCCGACTCGTCATGGCTCAATAAAGAGGTAAATGAGTGCATTCTGATTTTTGTACGGCAGGTCTATGCTGCGTGTGAGTATACAGTTAACTCATTTTCGAATGAGCATTACACTGTGGAACATCACTGATGACAAAGCAGTCAAGTTCACATCCGCTCTTTCTGCAGGTAATAATTACTACTACCGGCAAGGAGGCTACCGAAACCGAAGTGCGGATGGTCACTGCCGTATCAGGCAACACTCTCACCCTTGATGCTGCTCTCCTCTACGAACATTTAGGTAATGGAAACCACATACACCACCAGAATAAGCCTCTGTGTTCTTGTGCATTTTGTGCATTCTTCCTTATTTCCTGTATGATTTCAAGTCAGAAGCACCTTTACAATAATCAACCAGCACAGAATTACCAGGCTCTTGCTATTTACAGTATCAGTATACTTTTCTATTTTCTCTTAGGCGAGACCCACACACTTTCTGATGGAACTCAGTACATAATGGCTGGTGAGGTTGGCCTTCTCAGTCACAACATCGTCATCGAAGGCAGCGATTATGCAGGTCTGAATGCAGAAGGATTTGGGGGTCGCATCCTCGTTTCCTCGTTGACTGCAGAAGGAGTCGATTATCAAGGTAAAGGAGCAAAAGAGAGAATGGGACAAAGCTGAGGGCGAGTAGTATGTCAGTGGATAATTCACGTTTTACACGTGTTAACCCAATTGGCACGTATAGCAAGAATACATGCCATGTAATATAAGGTTATTTATTGTATTTACACATGGCTCTACAAGTGCTTAGTCACCAGGGAGTTAGTTATTAGTCCTACACCTGTTTACCCTTTTCCTTGACTTTTGGAAGGGGCCTTTTCCATTATTTTGTTGTCTTAAATGTCACCAAGATTTTAATATCAAAAATATCAATATTATAATCATAACATCAGTGATAATAATAACAGTATCAATATCAATTGTATTAAAAAGAAAAGCACATTTTTCCTACCAATTCAAGGAATGGAGTAATTAGGATAGATTACTAGGTAACCTACTGAACAGACCCCTTGCTGGCTGGACAAATGTGGAGCCATATGTATGTAATAAAATTCACAAAAAAATACAGGGGACAGAACATAAATCTGTGGTGGTTAAGTTAAGAGGCATACCATGACCTTATGAATTTATTTATTTTCGTGCATTTCTTATGTGTAGTTTTACATTTGTTTGTTTACAGGAAGTGCTCAGCTTTCCTGCATAGAATTTAAGAACATGGGTCAGAAGGACTTCTCAGAATCAACCGATCCAAGGTTCTCCTTAGCTTTCCATAGTCTGGGGACTGACGATGGCTCCAACTATGTGAAGAAATGCAGCTTCAACAAGAACTTCAACAGTGCTATTGGGTTCTTCAGTTCAAACAACTTCGTCGTTGAAAACAACGTCGTTTACTATACCGTTGGCTCTAGTGAGTATGGAACTTGGCCACATTTGAACATTCAAATGTGTATTAGTCTTGTGTAACTTGACTGCCAATTTTGGAAAATACTATTCTCACTTAGTACCTCATCGATCACAGGCATCGTCGACGAGGGTGAGGACAACACCTTCCGCTACAACCTGATATCCCTTTTGTTCTTCCCTGGTACATACAACGGCGAATCGGAATCTCAGTACCAGCCATGGGAAGGTGGATTCTACCTCAATAAAGCCTCTAGAACTGTACTACAGGGCAATGTTGTTGCTGGTAAGGATGAAATCTATTTTCTCAGAACTGAACGATAGTTGTATGCAGTCATTTATTTTACTATGCCAATTTCTCATTCATTCTACAAGGATCTGAGCTTGCTGGCTACCGTACCTATGGAGAGCTTTGTGAAGAGTCCACTAACTGGGTCGACAATGAAGTCCATGGTGCGACATATGGTGTTATGGTGAGTAAGAAGTAACGTTAGTGATGTTTAACTTTTTTCTTAATTATATGTGAATAACTACTGTGTTTATCTGGTCTTCCTAACTATGTATCCATATATTTGCAGATATGGAAAAAAGGAAACCCAGAACCTATGGATTGCAGAAGGATCAATAACTTTTATGCTTGGAGAATCACTGATACAGCCTTCTACATGCAAAGTTATGCAAGCCTTCACCTAACAAACGTGAGTTTGTAAAGTATGTTTCACAGTAAATTCCACCCATTAGGAAACCATTGAAATATAACTTGTAGAGACCATAAGTAACATGAAACTAAAACTAAGCTACACTAAAAGCAGCAGATAAAGAAGAACAAGGTAATTAATTGTACTGGATCGAATTTCACTCATTTTCACCTCTTCTTCATGGTTTGTTACAGGTGATTAGTGCTGACAACCTCATTGGAACAAACCAGATCATTTACGCTCCACCTGCCTTGAGCCACATGGTCTCTACGAAAACAGCAACTACAGATAACTCCTTGTTCATCGGAGCATCTCCATCGTATGACTGTACTTACCACGATTCTAAATCCAATGCTCAGAACTTCTTTGAGACTCTGTGGACAAAAGGCATTGATGGCGGAAATGCCGGAGTGATGCTGGCAGCCTTTGTCTCAGGAGTCAACAGTAAGTCTATCTTTTCCTCAGTAATTTACCACAGTTGTGATCTTTTACTTTAATTTAACTTTTAATTAAGCTAAAATTATCACCACAAAAAAGTTAAACAATCGACTCTTCCTTGTATTGAAAAAAAAAATACTATCTATTACAGTGGCTCCCAAGCATGCATTCCACGAGGCATCCAGTTACCCAGCCATCAATGGAGCCACACACATCAGTAACGTCAAGTTCGCTAACTACGCCAATCGCTCATGTGGCAAGGATGTTGCCATGATATCCAACAAAGACGCAGATGATGCTATCCACCCGGTCTTTGTTAGTGGCCTAACCTTCCTCGACACTTCAGAAAATAACAGGCTCTTCCTGTTCGAGTAAGTCCAAGTCCTGTCAGATTTCCATGCATGCTTCAAGAAATAAATTTGATAATGGGAATGATTTGAAAATGACAATGCAGGCATTAGCTTTTTTTCTTGAAGGAAAAATGCAAATAATGATAGTTAACACTTTCATTTCCAACAGACCCAACCTTGGAAGAGTGAACCCTTCAGACTGCGTGGACATGGATTGTGATGGCCACAAAAAGGTTATAATTACTGACAATGATGGCACTTTCCTTGGTGAGTACTCTTTTAAGCCTAGAGGGCCTTTAGAATCCCATGTGCTGCCGACTGAGCAAAACAATGTTATTCTCCAGTTCTGGTAAAAAGTATTATTTCTACAGCCCATTTGCACTTCCTTTCTGCAGACATGTAGATCCTACATCTAGACATTTTTCATGTCATAGGCTTTCGTTAAACTATATGCCCATTCCGGCATTTGATATGCTATTAGTATTTCAGCTTCATATTCACCTTGAATATGACCTCATGTCCACTTCTTTCTGAAGATGTTGCGGGCGCCACCGCCACCTCGCAGGCTGAGTTCGAGTGGGATGGAGATCCAAGTCGCGGAGTCGGGGATTACAGGATTCCAGTCTCTCTTCGTCAGAATTCCAATGGCAGTATCATTACAGCTGCAGAGAAGTTCCCACAGAAAGGTGTGTTATTGTGCAATTTCAGTTTTTTTGTTTGTTTATCCATATTCATCACAAGCAGTGTGTTATATCAGTTCAGGTCCCAGATTCAATAATCCTTCGATTCTTGGACAGGAATTATTCGTGATGACTCTTGCACTCTCATGGCGGAGTGGCGAGCGTGGAAGTGCACGAATCTTAGGCACCGCATGATGGTCATCGAGAGCATGGATACAGACACAGAAATTCGTCGCTTGTCTCCCATTGGTCTCATTGCAAACCCAGGTAAGATTATCCAAGTGCCCAATCGCAATGACCTATCTCAGCTAGTAATTAACACAAGATTCATACACTGATCTGTATAGCTATACGATAATGTTTCCATGTTATTATTACCAAACATTGAGGTTTCCTTACACATCCAGGCGTGAACGGTTATGTGGACCTGCTGAATGGGCCGATGGATCGCGGATGGTGCTTCGGCTATACCTGTCAGGAGAGAATCTCCACTTTCTATGCTGTTGTGGCTACAGGGCATACTTACGAAATGGCTATGACTAGTACCCCACCTCAGGTAAGTAAAGATAAGGATGAACCATCTTAATCACTGAGGGAAACGTGTAAATATTCTTAGGAAAGCTCAGACGCTATGATATGGTAGATGTCCTCACCATTTTGGGATACTAACCAGCAGGACACCTTGTTACAGGTCATCCGATTCCACTTGCTCCACACGGATCCCAGTGAGGCCGTTCTTCTTCGCATGTACTTCCCGAAGATGCAAAGATTCGACATATCTGTTGACGGCGTCTATGTTCCTCCAACCAACATTGACAATTCCAAATATCCAGCAAATTACCAGCTTCTTCCCGAAAGTGATTCATTCTTCCCATCCATCACTGATGTAAGTACCAAATCATTTCATGTCTTGTATCACTTACACTGCTCATCGGCTTCACTCATCTCTCTTGGGTAGACTTTTATTTACTTACTGATTTGCGTCTTTATTTATGTTTATTTTTTTTTTGTCATCATCTCTTTCCCTGTAGCTCTATTTTTTTTTCCTGTCTTTCTTGTCGTGCTCACTGTTCAGAATACTTTGCACACTTTTTTTTTGGCACCAGTTTTCCCCCTCATAATTCTACCCTCTTTTTCTTCCCCAGTCCGTAGGAACCAATTACCTGCAAAGAGAAGAAAAGCTCCTCCACGTCGTCCTACGAGGCGGGTCTGTGATAGATATTACAACGACTCCTACAATAATCCTTTCCATGGGCATTGCGATCGACCCCGACAATTTCTACGAAGAGAACCTCGTGCAGAATTTGGCTCTTTTGCTGAATATCGCGCCCGAAAATATCAGAGTCACCAACATCATCAGCGAGAGTTCAGGGAGGAGGAGGAAGAGGGGAGCTTCGGAGGTCATTCAAGCAGAGGTAAGAATCATCAGCAGCAGACAGATAACTGGCCTTAGTGGGGTTGGGAGAAGGGAATGAAACATTAGTATAGTAGTGATATATAGGAATTTCACTGAATGTCTACGATCGTTCAGCAAAATGAATGAAGCTGGAGTAGATTGATAGAGAGAGGCAGAGACAGATAGGCAGACAGAACAGGAACCTAAAATGTATCTACGTCATCTTTTCCCAGTTTGAGATCGCAAGTCCGCCAACCGACGCGTCCAACAACACGAGCACCATCAATGGGACTGAGGCAGAAATTTTGACCCGCACAGATTTAGAGGAGATCATGGTAGAAGTTGTGAACACCTTCCAGTCTGGCGTGTGTGAGGTTTGCAACTTCACCATAAATACACTGAGGGTAAAGTTTCCGATTTCCGTTTCCCATACGTAACAGAGATATTTGTAGACTTGCATATGAAACAGAGAGAGAAGAAAGGTAGTTGTAAAATCTGGATCAATGAATTGAGAAAAAATAATGTTAATGCCTTGCAGGTCACCCCACCGTTAGATGAGCCCGAGGTGCCAACTGGCTATGCAACGCCAGAATTCGGTCAGCAGATCACAGAAAACGGAACTCTATACAGCAACTTGCAACAGCAGGGAGACCTGTTGGCACTGAACCAGAGTATTAAGGGCATCACTTACGAACAGCCTAGTGCCTCTTCTATAGAACAAGCAGTTCCGATCACAGTTAAAGCACTTACTCCATTTGCTGACCAACCGGTTATCGTCGTCCTTTCAGATGAAGTACGAAATTCTCTTCTCTTCCATTGCGTGAATCATTAGCATTTTCTTCATTCATTATTCAATATATCCAACGCAGGTGTGATTGCAAAACGGGGACGCAGAGCCAGTCAGATCATTCGCATAACTCTTCCTCAGGGTAATCCCATCACTGAGCTGGGCCGAGAGAGCGACCCCTGGATGATGACGGCCTTCCTCTCCGGCGGGGACTCGAGGGCAACCCTCTTGGGCAACACGACGGTGCCCTACGAGGACGGGGCCGCGACCTTCAGGAACCTCGGCGTCAGCCTCCCGGGCCAGGGTTACAGCCTATCCTTCATGGTCACGAGTCCGGACTCGGCGCCGGAGCTTTCTGTCTCCCTTGACCAGTCCTTTGAGTGAGTCGCTTTTTCTTGCTGTTTGTTAGTAAGGAAAATGTTCACACACTTCATATATTGTATAATATACACTATATGATTAATGAAAGTCACAAAAGTGAATGTCATGATGTTTCAAATCCACTGGAATTCTAGTCAGGCTTAGCAAGAAACGATATATATATATATATATATATATATATATATATATATATATATATATATATATATATATATACAGCCTATACTGCACGTGTGTGCATGTGCATGTGCATACATGTATGTGTATGTTTTGTGCATTTGCATGAGCGTACATGTATAGGTATGTTTTTGCGTATACATGTATTTCTCAAAATTTTGTATTTCACGGTTGTATCTAATCGATCCTCTTTACAGGGTTGAACCAAAGACGATTAAGATGGAGATTGAGGCTCCAGAATATATCGTACTCAACCAAGATTTCAGTCTTAACATTGTCCTTATTGACGCTGATACAGGGAGTATTATGGACAGCTCAATGCTTCTAGTAAGTTGAAGAAGAGAAGACTTATAAATGTAAACATTTAGGCATTTTCGTTAAATTTTTAATGTAAATATCACATATTTTCCTGAAGTTGAATATAAATGTCATATATTTTAGTCCTCAACAAACAGGAAAATTAATTTCTTTTTGTACATCTTCAGGGTCAAAGTATTAATGGTGAAGTGATGGCGAGGAAACGCTCAAACCTCAGCGGCAATACAACGTAAGCTGAACGAGTATTATTTTTGTTAAAGTCTTGCAGTGGCTCGAGTTTAACTGCTGGAATATGAATGTAAATGGGCCATTGATCTTCACCGCTTTATAGTAAACATACCAAGCAGATTTCCTATTACTCACGGCAATTCCGTGTAGAACCTTTGATGACCTTTTGTTTTTGTGCCATTGGGTTTTCTACCTAGTCTTGCAAAGTTCCGGGATGAACCACCGTAAATCTGAGTAAATACATCTAGAGTAATAATAAACAGAGAGAGGTTAAAGGGCCGTTCTTTGACAAAGGGAACTTCAAGATTACCCAGGCGCTGTATTACCCCCGTCAACAAACGTTATCTTCTCAGGTTCACTTTCCAAGATGAGGACGTGGCCAGCTTCTCGATTGACGGCCTTCGAGTGGGCAAAGCGATCCGGAGTTTCCGTCTTTCCATCAAGAGCCTGATTGCACCAGCTGGCATTACCGTCGTTGACACAACGGGCAGTACGTGGTGCAGTTTTTCGATTCTTTCGATTTTTTTATGTTTTCTTCTCTCTCTCTTTCTATTTTCTTCTCTCTTTTTTATTTCAATCTCTCTCCATTTTCTTTTCTTTTCCTATTTTCGTATGGTCTCTCGCTCTCCTCTTTCTCCTTCTCTCTCTCTCTCTCTCTCCCTCCCTAACTACTTATAAGTCTGTGAAGTAGAGTAATAAAGGGGAGGAAATGCGAATGTGGTATATACAACTCCTATTTTATGTTTTACAGTCATACCGGTCTTAGATTTCGAAATGCCCGAGAACGCCAAGATAATAACAATTAAGATGAGCGTCAAAGGCATCAAGAGTGAGGAATTGAAGAGAGATATAGCAACGGTAAGTCTTAGAAAAATAAAGATGTCAGGAGAAAAAAAAATCGTAAACAGAAGAAAAGAAAATAGTTATATAATAATTATAGTCCAGGAAGATGACTGAAGTAATATATACGCAATGGTAAATTAGGAGAGTAAAGCAGATATCAGGATAAAAAAAGAGACAAAAACGAAATAAATAAATAAAATATATGTATATAAATGTATATATATATATATATATATATATATATATATATATATATATATATATATATATATATATATATATACACACAAATATATGCATCCATACTTATATATTAATATCTATACATATTTATTATGATCAGGTATCATTCGAGGAGAAAGCACTCACCAAATCTTCTTTTCTAATAACAGTTCGAAAATAAGGTCATGTCTGAGATCTCAAGCATCGGAGACGTGTACTGGCATAACCCTGAACTGAAAACCGGCAGGAAGCTGATTTTCTCCGTGGATGTAAGAGAACCTTCTATCCATACACACACGCGCACACACACAGACACACACGCCGCACATGCACACACACAAACACACACACACACACACACACACACACACACACACACACACACACATTAACACATACACATACATAAACACAGACACACACATAAACACACATACAGACAGACACAATTACAGTATTCTAACAGTAAATAAGTAGATGTAAATAAGAAGTAAACGAAAAATAAAAATGTATATTTATAGTAATAGAAATGATAATGATGATGGTAATAGTAATAATGCTGATAATGGTAATATACTGATAGTAGTAGTAGTAACAATGATATTAATTGTAATAATAATAATCCTAATGGCAATGATAATGATAATAATTATAATGGTAATAATAATGATGATCATGAGAGTAAAGTGATAATCTTTATCATTATCCTAATCATTATTCATCACTTGTATTACTGTTATTATTCATTGTTATTATGACAATGTACAGCAATGGATATAATGATAATTATCATTAATAGTAATAAAAATAATAACAGTGGTAGAAGTTGTAATATTAGCTTTAATATTATTAGTATTGGTAACAGTTGCACAGATAGTAGTAGTAGTAGTGACATTAAAGGCTCCAGTAACTTGATGGAACCGAGACATTTTGATGTTTTCGCCAGGCACAAGGGGGCCAGGCGGAGCTGAGCGCTGCCATCGAGACCCTCTGCATGAAGCTGAAGACAAGGGAAATCAAATTCAAGATTAGCAGGAGGACCGTCTGGTTAGAGGAAATGAAGGTCGACAATGGAAAGTGGTTTAAGTGTAAAGTGAGGCGGTTCATTGAGGTGAAGCAATACGTGGTCTCCTAGAGGAAGTTTGGAGATGGCAAGAAGCACGATTTTGACAAATACTACATTTCATTTTATACACGTGGTTACTTTCTGTTTTTTGTGGTACGAGTGATTTGATATCAAAATCTACAAATCGTATTTTAAACGTATCTTCTAGCATTTAAAGCCTGATTTATCGATGGCAATGGATGATAACCGTTGAAATATATTGTATCTTAAAATTGACGATTCACACATTGTCATCCTTTTGACATTAGAAGTTGCAAAAAAAATCTATGTTAATGCAATAAACAAAACCATCAAGATTTTTATTATTATTTCCTTGGTAAAAGAATGTTTGTCGTGTATGAAATGAAAATTTATCTTTAAGCCTTTCCTTGGAGTATTTCACATTCCTTTCTTTTAAGTACCACGTGATCGTGGTGGATTTATGGCTACATGGCTAGGAAGGAGAGACATCCCGGGGAAGGGAGATTAAGGAGACATATTTAGGTGGAGAGATTAGAGTGGAGAGGGACAGGAGACAGCTGACCCTTAGGACTATTGATACAGAGGATACGCGTCCCTGGCGATAAGTAAACACAGCCGACGCCAGCAGAGACTCCGCCAAAGAATAAAAGATATTTACACGTGTATTTAAATAATATGCTTCAGCACTGTTTCTTACTAAATGAGGTGAAAGGCGATCTTATGAAAGAAACCGAGAAAGCTTCAGTTTCATACTGGCTAAATAGAGGAGAGGCATAGAAAACATTATATTATGGAGTCTCGTAAATATGTATCTGAATATATGTTGTTTAGATCACCATTTTTTTATTCACATATTTGCGTTAACCTTGTTCTGAATATTCTATAATTAGATCTCCAAAGATGAAAACTGAAATCTTAAAACTAGTCTGTCTAGAATGACGCAAATCAGTATAAATGCACTGATAATCAATAGCTATATACAGTACCTTTACACTCAGATAGCACTACTAAAAACTCTCTATCACTAAAATCTTGTCTGTGGGACAACTCCATAAAGTGAAGTAGCATTATACTACGTTTCACCTCATGATTCATAAAGTTGGAGTTGAGTGTTATCCACCTTGCAAACCTACTGCTTTTCGTCTATGAAACGAAGCTCTTCGGCTTAATATTCAAACCAGTGAATATGGGCACTTCGCTTTAATCAGTTGAACAAGAAGGAACCAAGAGTATTCGATATTTTGCGCGTTCTTTCTCATTTTCTCTGCTTATGCGGCTATAACTTTATCATTCACATATCTAAAATCAAATAGACTGTAGATATTAGGAATTATTCATCGTCAAAAGACTATAGATACAGGCAAGACAATGTTCATCAGCAAATGACTACACAACACAGACATTATTCATTAGTAAAATATTATAGATGTGAGCTAAAGGCTACAGATACAGACATTATCCATCTACGAAACCCACGTTGGACCCTTTTTCACAATGAAGCTTTCAGAATCCTCAGAGAGGTCTATGAATCTTATCTTCTATGAATTCCATAACCTCTCTACTCGTGGCCTTTTCAACTCCTAGATGAACAGTCAGTCAGTCATTCGCCATGACGATAAGGAATCCTGCAGAGGAGAAAATTAGGATAGGTGATTATCAAAGAAATTCAAAGCAGACGTCATTATCAAAGAAAATATAAGTAGAAGTCAAAATCAGAATCAAAGAAAATCAAAGCAGGTCTGATTCAGAATCAAAGAAAATAACAGGGGGTAACATAAGATAAATCAAAGAAGAGGTCAATCACAAATTCAAAGAAAATCAAAATAGAGGTCGAGAAGATATTTGCAGAACATATTTTCAGTTCCGGTAATTTACAATTTTTTAAACAACCTCCGATCTGAATTGTACTAATTAGTCACATGAAATGCATCAAATACTACTACAGTAAAACTACCGTACCCGTGTCCAAGAATTTCAGGGTTGTGCGTAGACTCTTATATACCATCGTAAGCTAGAAGAGAAAGTGCTTGTAGAAATCACAGAGCAAAATTTAACTTTTCTTCTCTCATATATGGCGGTCGGAGAAAGTCATGTTTTTTTTAGATCTTAATATTTCTAGTGGGATGAGAATTGTGAAAAGTTTGAGAATTTCTGGCAACAGTGATGAAGTAGTGTGCCTCTCCCATTGCCCGTGTGTGCGTGTAGGATGGGAAGATGACAGCAATCATAATAATCACACCAGTGATAAGTACAGCCATCATCCCAAAAATATTTAAGCCTGGCTGGTTGTGGTCAGAGGGAGAACGACAGAGAACGGACCAATTTACAGTGTTGCCGCCCTCTCTCACGCATATGTGTTATTGCAATATTAAATATAAACAAGATTCTGAATAATACTTTCAGTGTCTGTTAAACAGAGAAACTGTATACCTCTCTCCTAAAGAGTGTCATGAAGGATAACGTTTTTTTTTTCTCTCCTCTCTCTTTTCTTTTCTTTTCTTTTCAACGAGGTGTGTCACGCCGGGAAATATATTAAATACATATCAGTTTGGTAATACAACTTTATTTCACACTCTTTACATTAAAAGCATCAAAATGTTTCTAGAATAAATTCATCTGTACATCCACCCACCCATATGAAACAAAATCTGTAACACCTCAAAAACTGTTCTCCTGTTAGCAGTTGTCTACAGTATTTTTTTTTTTTTCTCTTTTGATATTCGGAACTTGTGTCTAATCAAAATAATTTTGCCCACGTCCTTCCGAACATCACCAGCTGGAAGACCATTCTTATAGCATTTATGAAGTAATGACTATACACTGTGGTCTTGGGGTTGAGGGTCTGATGGACAGTAGAACCTACAAGATATCAAGCATTTGTCTAAACCAAGTGTGAAAAGGCAGACATGACGCGTCAGTCGAAGTTAACTAAGGATTCTTTTTAAACATAATTTCACATTAATTATATAAGAGGCACAAGTGCAAGATAGAAGGATATACCCAGAGAAGATTTTAGCATTCCTGAAATTCAATACTTTTTATTGAAATAATGTCCTCTAATAAGGAAAGGGTTAACGAAAACAATCATTGTATGTAAATAATTCCAGAGATAAAGTACGTGGTTCATTTCATACCAGGAATCGATGAAAGGCAAAGTTCCCCGGTAAACACAGGTATTGGAAGAGCATTAGTAACAGATATTCACTTCATTGCAACTTTTTTTTTATATAAAACAAGCAAAATTGCATATTTAAATTCCCTATGAGCTATATTTTTGTGACAGAATAGTGGATGAATGACGCTCAAGAAACAAAATTCATTTCCCTACGAAATTTGACCACAACATCAGACTTTCCGTATCAGAGATCAGATACGATCAGTCATGCTAGAATATATAACAAACAACACAGTCAGTAATACTGAGACATATAACGCGTCACCTTTGGTTGAAAGTGCAACTGCGTTACTTAGTGAGACATATTCTAACTCGCTACGAAACTAGAATACTGCTCACATATACAACCTCATTTCCTATTTTTCCTAGTAGCATCTCTTCTATGGTGGACTGAAATTTCATCACTGATAACATGAACTTCGGTATCGCAGAGAACACAACGATCACCAGGGAAACCAGCTAAGCTAATGTTTCACTTAAATGGGTCAGGAAATCTTGAAGTCAACCAATGTTCTGTATAAACCAAAAAACGGTAGATTTCGTGATATACTTCCAACGTGACTGTCTTTTTTCTGGAAACATTTGTTTTACGTCACAACATCTAATACATAATAATGAGAATATATGATCTACAAATTTATCTAAAAGCAAACAATAAGCATAGGGAAAATTTAAGTAGCAAGACTAACAACATAATCAAAGAGGCAATCATACTTCAAATACTGCTAATATCCAATTAACAATTCTGTAATAAATCCTTCTAATTTCACCTAATAAACTATCAGCGTGCCATGGACGTTTTATTCTGAAATTTTGCTGAAAATTGCTAAATTGTCAAAAAAAATAGGATAAGACTATGTCGCAAATTGTAATTAATCCAATTTCAAACTCCATGGATATCATCTTGTGCTGCATGGCATATGCTATATGATCATTATCTTCCTTTTAGTGTGGTTTTTTATATATTATATATATATATATATATAGATATATATATATATATATATATATATATATATATGTATGTATATAACATAATATACACATATATATGTACACACACACGCATATATATATATATATATATATATATATATATATATATATATATATATATATATATATATATATATATATATATATTTAATATGTTTATACATATTGGTTCATATGCGTTGAAAAATACACACGAATTAACAATTTTATCTTCTACATGTTCCGCTCACACTATGAAATACAGTCGAGTCATTCATGTAACAACTGCGTGTCTTCCCAGTGCTGCCAGATTCGTCCTGGTCGGGTCGTGTGGCGTGAGACAGTCTACTTTTTCGTGATGGACTGTTTGCGTTCCTTCTCGAGCTGTTTCTTGAGGTCTAGTTCCAGTTGCTTGACTCTTGCTCTCGTCATCTCCACTCCTTCCTCGCAACACTCCTTGTAGAACGGGAAGTTCTCCTGGACAGACATAGGGGCATACATGAAGAGTCTATGTGTTGTCTTGGAAAGCACACACGCACATACACACTCAAGTAAACCAAAAGTATGTACGCATAACGTCATTACATATTTCATAGGTATAAAAACTCTCGTCATTATTTGTAATATTCGTTAAGAGCTTAGTTTTTTATATTTATTGGAACTCACGATTAGTTACATATAACTGTGGTGGATTTGTGTGTGTGTGCGCGTGGGTGGACACGCGTGTGCGTGTGTGTGTGCGCGTGTGTGTGTCCTACTGTGTGCGTGTGTGTATCCTTATGTGTCCGTGTGTGTGCCCTTATGTGTGCGTATGTGTATGTGTGTGTACGTGTCTGTCTATCTATGCGTCTATGCGCATAACTCACCTTCATCCTTTGGGTCCACCTGAGGACTTCGCCGTAGCACTTGTAGGAGTAGTCCATGGCGTCCAGCTCAGTGATGGACGCCAAGACGGAGATGTCAGCGATGGTATACTTCTCGCCGCACAGGTAAGGGACGCCGCCCGTCTCCAGGAAGGTGTCCAGGTAGTCCAAGCTGGTCTTCAACAGGTTCTCCTTGTCGGGGTCTGGAGGTAATCCCTGGTGCATTTTGGGAGCCTGGAAGAGGGTTTCTCTTCATTAAACTGCTCTGGCAAGGACGTGCAATTATGATGAAATATTATGCTGTAGAATTCATTTACTTATCTACGTATCTGTCTGTTTAGTCATATATACTGTGTATGTAGTACACACACATGGAAAAATAAGAATGCTATATATTTTGAAAATTACTTTCAACTGTTACATTCCTAGGTATTCCAAATGACATATATGCACAAACACATATTATAAACACAGGTTTATAATTGTAGTGAACGAGTCAGAAAATATTTCTTTTCGGTAAACTAATTCTTTATCAGACATTCAACGAATTCCATGCAATGTGTCCCTCTAAAGTAATATCGTATTGGGATTTTGTGTTCTATCGCTTTTAACATTTCAACAGACTTTTTATCACAACTTAACGTGAAATCACAAAAGGTTAAACTGATTTAACCCACAGTGAAAATTCTATTATACAAGAAAAAAAAAATTCTAGAGCAAAAGACTTAACAGTCAAAAACAAAAGAATGAAAGAGAAAGAAAGGGAATGAAAAGGAAAAAATGAAAGGAAAAGCAAAGGGAAATAAGATAGAAAAAAGAAGAGGTTAACGAATAAGAAATCAAGAAAGAGTGGGGAAAAAGGAAGAAAGAGAAGTATAGAAACAGAAAGAGGAAAACGGAAGGAAGAAAACAAAAAAGGAAGAGGAAAATGGAAGAGAGAGAAAAGGAAGAAAGGAAGGAAAATAAGAAAGATGAAAAAGGGAAAGGGGAAGAAAGAAACGAAAAAGAAAGAGAGAGAGAGAAAACAGCGGCACTCACGAAGTACCCCTTGATGGCGTGGTACAGCGTCCCCATGTCGAAAAAAAGCATCCGATCCACCCGTGCTCTCTCCTCCGGGTCGGTTGGATACAAGTACTGTGTCTCCTCCGGGGACGTATTGTTCATGACGTACATCATGATGGCGCGGCTGTCGGCAAAATATGGCATAATTAATTTGACTGCAAGGAAAAGATATGGAATGGAAGCATAGAGATCAAAACGTTACAAATAACAGTGACAGAAAAATGCTGGATGGTGATGAAGAAAACGCGATCATGACTGTAATGAAATAGACGGATAATGATATTATAAATAGCAAGGAAATGCAGTGGAGGGAATAATAGCAGTGAAAATATGAAAGATCCAACATTTCTGATAACAGTTAAAGTAAAATGCTTTATGGTGATAATGAAAACGCGATCTTGTTTGTAATAAAATGGAGAGAGAATGCTAATATTAAAAGAAAACATAATGAGAACAGCAATGCAGATGATAGGAATATTATGGAAATAGTAAAAGAAAACGGTTACAGTAAACTTCACGGTCCAAGGAAAATGGGTCAGCTCCATTCCGCATTCACTTTCGGTGGAGATTTCGATGTAGGTTAATTTTATCCCCCCCTCCTCTCTCTCTCTCTTTCTCGCTCTCTCTCTCTCTCTCTCTCTCTCTCTCTCTCTCGCTCTCTCGCTCTCTCGCTCTCTCGCTCTCTCGCTCTCTTCCCCTCTCTCTCTCTCTCTCTCTCTCTCTCTCACTGTTATTAATTCTTTTAGTTCAGCATATATTAACGCTTTCCGTTGAGGACTTTGTGTAAGGACAGTTTATAATTGCGACTGTATGTAATCATTATTATAACTATTATAATAATAATAATGATTATTATTGTTATTATTATTATTATTATTATTATTATTATTATTATTATTATTATTATTATTATTATTATCATTATTATTATTATCATCATCATCATCATCATCATCATATCATCAATACTATTATTATCTTTATCATTATTATCATTATCATTAGTAGTAGCAGTAATATTGATATCATCATCATCATTATCATTTTCAACCTATTATAATCATCATAATACTCGGAGAAATTTATATGCAAGTTTTGGCTATCAATAGGAGGTAAAGATTTTATTTTCCACGATATAAATGTTAGTGTACAATACTAAACTGAAGATAAAAGCGCATTTATGTCTGAATTTCTCAGCCTCTACACGTTATGCTTGGACGATTTTGATCACAATGGCTTGCCTTTTTTTTCTTCTTTGTTTTTCATTTATTTTATATTTGTTGGCCAGTGTTTTTTTTTTTTTTTTCTTATTTCTCTTTTCTTTCCAGTTCTATATCTAAAACAAATCTATTTTAAGTCCTTCCTCCTCTTTTTTTTTCCACAGCAACCACTTCCACACCGCATCCACCCGGCAACCCTAATCCCGCTCCATTCATCCACCTCTACCCCCCTCCACCTCCCCCTCCCACCGACGTCTCACGCCCCTCTTCCCAGCAGGTAACCCCGCCTCCTCCGCTCCTCAGTCGGCCCTCCCTTCCTTCTCCCTCCCTCCTCCCCCCACTCCCTACTCTCACGATCCCCCGGCCGGCGTGCTCATTTCGCCTCTATGCTAATTACCTCATTAATTATTCATTCCGCCATAAGTTCCCGTCCGAAGTGCGAGCGGCCGCCCAGGTGGGCCCCGCCGCACCGTCGGAGGGGCTGGCGGGGCGAGGCAGTGGCGAAGGTGTGATGACCTGTTGCGAACCCTGGCAAACGGCGCTCTTCATCGTGTGACGTCAGAGAGTGCGAACGCAACGTCGCCTCAATGGACGAGACTAATCGACTGTCCGAATTTATTCCCGCTGCCTAACCTGATTACGGTTGGCTTCTTTCCTAAATGTAGTTCGAAGGAGAAAGAGAGAGAGAGAGAGAGAGAGAGAAAGAGAGGAGGAGAGAGAGGGGAAAAAAGAGAGAGAGAGGAGAGAGAGAGAGAGAGAGAGAGAGAGAGAGAGGGAGAGAGAGAGAGAGAGAGGAGAGAGAGAGAGAGAGAGAGAGAGAGAGAGAGAGAGAGATAAAGGGAGTGAGACAGACAGACCACAAAATGCAAAACAACAAATGTTTCCTGTTAACACACAACCGGGACACAACGAACCACAAACAACCAACGCGCAGCAGAAGAAACACCCACATGTCACAGCGTTTAAAGGAACACAAATTCTCATGCAAACACGATGACCACGAACGAAAAATTCTCAAATGACACGTTGCCGACTGGCGGTCACCTCTTACCGCAGCGCTGCCAGCTGGACGTGTCATGAACCTTGGATACAGAAACGTGTATTTGTATTCGACACAGAGACAAACGCGTTCCAATACTGCCTGATAACTCGGCCGCTCCACTTCATCTTCTTTGGAATTTGCCATCCAGGGGACACGTGGCCTATGATCGCCTAGGGTATTGTCCTTTAATGGTCACATTAGATGATTTGTTGATAGAACATATAATGGGCAGTAACCTTATTTTGATTTAAATTACGGTTTTCCTCCTTTTGCATTCAAAACAACACATGAATAAAAAAAATCTGAACCTTAAGTATTTAACATTTATATGTTCATATTTTTGTTGATTTTTGTTTTTTATTCTTAATATGTCCACACATTTACTTTCACAAGTTAACGATCCCATGAGACATGTTGTATGCTCTGCATTACATTGATTCCCTACTAACATGTCATCTATCCTTTTTAATATTTTTCTTTACTTTCTGGCTTTTGACTTGTCTGTTCTGAATCACATGGAACTTGTTGCGGGAAAACAGTAGGGGAGGGGAGATAAAGAGACTCGTCTCCGTTTCTCGATTTAGTACCAAGCAGGAAAGTGTCCCGCCACGAGTAACAACGGTATTACGATAAACAACCAAGGAAAGAACGTGATGAATAGAAAACAAAAATGTTTGGCCTTAAAAAAAAAGTGCACAACACCTTCCAAATTGGGAGAAAATAAGGGCAAAATGTAAAAACAAGAGGTGAAATAGAGAGAAAAAAATGTGCATCAAAGAATATTTCAAAAAATATGGTACAGCTGCTTCAAAATATCCAGGCCTTTCAAAAAAATCACACACATCAAGTCCTCGTTGTTTACTGTCCCAGGAAATCTATCTCTTTCTCTCTACTGCCGTCCTTCACATAAAATATCCGGCAGCAAAGCAAAAAAGACAGATCCACAGGCAGACTGCGATGAAGGAGGTTCCATGGTGTGATGAAGGAGGTTCCATGGTGTGATGAAGGCTTAGTCGATGGTTCTTTTTTCTACTTGCAGATTCGTTTTCCGTTTGTTTGCTTTTTCAGAAGACTTTCGTTTTACTTTTCCAGAGACCTCATGTGAACTTGGAAAGTGCTACTGGTAAAAGAATATAGACAGTTACCTGTCTTGCTGCTCTTTTTGTTAGAAAGATTAAAATGAAAAATACAGACTTGCAGGCACATATACTGATCACTTGAACATTCTGACAAACACCCGACGACGTATACATATGATCATCTTTCCCCTTAAGCACACAGAAGAAAAATAAAGCATAGCCTTTAATAAGAATGATGTAATGAAACATAATAACGAACAAATGAATCACACAAGTAGATGCTCCAGCAACCACTCGTAGACCACCTATCACCACCGGGAACCATGTCACTTGAGGCGAAAATCCTAAAGACTGTTACGAAGGCAACCGACCATACCGCTCGCCGTTTTGTCTTTCACATGATCAATGTCCACCTGTCATCTTGCTGGACATTAATCACGGCTACAGGTCCAGCATCTCCATAATCTACCCCGGTATCCCGTCCGTTGCACTGAATATAGAAATTAGGGAGATAATTACTTCCTAATACCTATCTCCAGCTACACATATTCGTCACAACACGGCTTGGTGTGTGATCGTGTAGTTAGCCTCATTTCGTATTTTGATGATGGTTTCCTATTACCCAATTAGAAGACCCAACGCTGTTAGGACTAAGACTGATGACTTCGATTCCACATTCTTAAGTGGCTTTCCAAGTCGTAAGCACCAGACCAAGTGGGTTGCTTCCATTTATGGGTATATACGAAGAAAGGACAAAGGGAAAAAAGATGTCCTAAGAAATGGCCAAGCTATAAGAAAGACCATATCTTCCAGCTTTCCATGATCAAGGTAGGTAGAGAGAGAGAGAGAGAGAGAGAGGAGAGAGAGAGAGAGAGAGAGAGAGAGAGAGAGGGGAGAGAGAGAGAGAGAAAAAGAGAGAGAGAGAGAGAGAGGAAAAAGAAAAGAAAGAGCGCAGCGCCACCAGCCCGACGCCGGTTCAGGTTGGGCCGCGTCCGCCCTCCTCCGGCGCCGCGCTCGAAATAAAATTTAAGCGGCCCTGATGGCTCGCCCGCGGCCATATGGATTGACTTTCATGAAAATTCATACCTGGAGTCGTGCGGGTATCGTACATTCGCCCGTAAATTGACCCTTATTTTCGCCCATTAGCATTTTCGACGACGCGGTTGCCTGGAAAGGTCGAAGCTTCTTGACCTCGGAGCGAAAGCGATGGAAAGAGGGTCAAGAAGAGTCGCAAGGAGAGGGAGAAAAGGGAGAATAAACGCAAGAAATGGGGACTCACTAATAAAGGGGGAGAGATGTATTACACGCAGGAAGAGAATAAGACAACGCTAAAAGAAGTGGTCAGGGAAATAAGAAAAAAGGAAAAAAAATATGCTTACAGATGAGAAAAAGGGGGAAGTGAGAGGGTGGTGAAACAAGGACAGAGAAGAGAAAGGAAGACGAAACAAGAAAGGGAGAAAGGTTAAGAGGTACACACACAAGAGTGTCAAAAAAAAATGGAGAGGGCGCCGTCAATAACTCATTTCTCATCCATCCTTTCCCCGACGTCGAAATTTTAAGACCTTTGACCTCCTGTCCCTCCCACCTAGCCGCAGGTAGGCCTAGGAGGGCCAGAGAGAGAAGGCGCCGGGAGGGGGAGGAGGAGGGGGAGAGGGCTATCAGTCACGACGGCGAGAGAGGTCGTGAGAGCGGGTCGGGCGGAGGAGGCCTGGGGTGGAAGTGGGTGTGTGAAAGGGGGGGGGCGGTGAAGTGTTTGTGGTGGGGCGGAGCTGCGTCGTAATGACAGACAGACAGATAGTGAGGATAATAAACAGATCGGTGAAATAAAATCAGAGTAATCTAATGCTCGAGATGACATAATGTTAAGAAAATACAATCGAAAAACATTCTAAAAATTAAACGTCGGTCACTGCCGGTTTGCCGTCTCGCTCTATTCACCAACCAGCGGTTGTACAGTATTATGCTCAAGACCTAAAACAATCTCGCCCTCTTTGTTTCCTGAAACAAAACTAGACACGGGTGGCCGGGTTTTCTAACAGAAGTAAAGTCAGTCATAAAAGGGCGTCGCAGCGGAGCGCAGCGCCGGCAAGGCGGCCCCGCGACCGGCAGCCCTCCCGGCCGCCGCCGCTCTCCCGCGGTCTCGCCACGGCGCGACGGTGCCACATTCCTCCGGCGTGTCGCGGGGGTCGACCGCCTCGGCAAGGTCTCGCCGAAGGACTCGCCGCTATATAATGCATTCTACCAGTTCGCCGGAATGCTGGTCCTTCGTCATCTCATGTAGGGCCCCGGGGGCTGGGCCCGTTAATCACTGGGTCTCGTTATGTTCCTTGTGCATATACATACACACGTGTGTGTATGTGTGTGTGTGTGTGTGTGAGTATATGTTTGGTGTGTGTGTGAGAGAGAGAGAGAGAGAGAGAGAGAGAGAGAGAGAGAGGAGAGAGAGAGGCTTTAATAACATTATAGTTCTTTCGTGGTATTATTCCTGTCACAGCTGTAACATTTTGGAAAGAGATCAGCGGTGCATTTCCCTGCTAACGCGACCGTTCCGCGTTTGAGCGGATAACTCCTTCCTCACCTACCAGCGGCGGCGTTCGAGCCCTCCGTCGCTTGCCGCTGCAAAGTCGTGGGAAGGTATCGTGGGAACTCGACGAAGTGACCTGCAACCTCGGTCCCTTCTCAGACCTGCCGGGCGAGGGGCGGGGCGGCGACCTGCTCACGACACGGCCTTCCCCCCCCCCCTTCTTTGCACCCCACACACACACAAAACACACAACACACACACACACACACAAAACACACACACACACACACACACACACACACACACACACACAACACACACACACACCACAACACACACACACGCAGAAACACAAGTAATCTAATAGACAGATACACTGATCTTCACATTTCTGGTGATATTCCCCCTCTTCCCTTTCTCTTCCCCTTCATCTCTTCCCTCCCTTCGCCTTTCCTTTCCTTCTCTCCGAAACCTGGCTTTTGAACTCACAAATCAGCAACGAACTCCGCGCCGCACCTTGGCATTGTAGCTTTAAGTTACAGGTGTAAGTGACGTTACGCATGAGAAATCAGGTTAGGGCTATTGGGTGTAACGCTTTCAGATATCTCCTTTGTTAATTAAATAACTGGATGCGTGTGTGTTCGTGCGAGCGTGTGTGTGTGTGTGTGTGTGTGTGTGTGTGTGTGTGTGTGTGTGTGTGTGTGTGTGTGTGTGTGTGTGTGTGAGTGAGTGAATGTGTGTGTGTGTGTGAGTGAGTGAGTGAGTGAGTGAGTGAGTGAGTGAGTGAGTGAGTGATGAGTGAGTGAGTGAGTGAGTGAGTGAGTGAGTGAGTGAGTGAATGAGTGTCTGCGTGTGTGTTTTTGCGTGTGTACGTGTGTATGTTGTATGTATGTGTTATGACCGCTCTTTGTCTGCGCGCTTGAGATCCGTTCACGTGAAAATGTGGTACCCGCTCTGGGGCTTGTGTGGCCGAGTCAGGAGGCGGAGGCAACCAAGAAGCAACCAACCGCCTGGTCGCCTTTCGGGTTGTTGCGGCTGCGACCTGGACGAGGCTCTCTTCCTCTCGGTGAGTCGTGCCTACGAGGTTATACCCGGCCGTACGAGACTCCTTGCAAGAACACAAAGACGCTACGTGAGGAAGGGCACAGGAAGGTGAGACGCGCCCTCGGGGTGAGGACGACACCGCACTCGAGAAAATTCCGGACAGCGAACATCCCGAGAGGCCACGCGGTCGGGCGGCTTGCGGGACGGTACGTAAGAGCCGATCGAATGCGAGGCAGAAGAAGTATGCGATGGGCAGCAGCAGGAAGCAAATGAAGGGAATTCCGATGGTATGTACTCTGGCATCGTCGGGGGGAAAGGGGGGTGGAGGTGGCGGGTTAGGGGAGGGGAGGGGGGGGGTGAACGACTCGGGGAAAGGTAACAAAAGGGAATAACAATCATCTTTCATCCAAGTTTTAATACTGAGAACTGATGGTGATAAACGTTTAGATTCTTTGAGGGCGAGGAGGGTTGGCAGGATCAGTAAAATATCAACCATCTTTGGGGTAATGAAAAGAGAGAGAGAGGGGAGGGGAGGGGGAGGGAACGGAGGAAGAAAGGGAGAAAGAAAGAGGGATGGTGAAATGAATAAACGAATAAAACTAACAAGAAACGAAAAAAAGAAAGGGAGGGTGATAGAAATAAGGAAATAAAGAGAGGGAAAAAGACAGAAGAAACAAGGGAGAGAGATGATTTGAAGATATGGAGGAAAAAGAAGATAGAAAAAAAACAATAAAAAGCAAGGGAGAGAGAGCATTTGAAGATATGGAGGAAAAAGAAGGACCAGCATCTTGCGCGTGAAACGGACGCCGTCGAACCTGCTTAAGGGCCAAGCTTGCCCGCGCTTTGGTTGTCGTCCTTGGGGAATGTCCGGCACCCTCCCGGACGGCCGGGCGGCTCGCTTCCACCCAAACGTACCCTGGACACGCTAAAGGACCGGGTGCTGGTCCAGGTCCATGTACCACAAAGTACATCTCGGGACTCTATCCGAACAAAGGATCGACCCGCTTCTCGGGCCGAGCGCACGGAGGCGGAGTTCAGTGTCAGGAATTTGTAACTCGCTACAAGAGGCTCGGGAAAAGCCTTTCTGCACGCACTGAATATTCGACCGAGCTTGTGACTCCCACCTACACGCTGTTTTCCCCGATTCCCCATAGCCTTCGATTCGGTCAGAGAGCCAATCTAGCTGCGGGGTCGTTTATCGCGCGAGGGATCGGAGGTCTCGCCATGACTCCGCTGCTCGTGGGTCGTGTGAGCCCGCCCATCCGCCCGCTTATCGCAGCAATTCGTGCATACGGTGATCTTGATGGCCGGGCTGCTCCGGTGCCCGCCGGCCCTACAGCGTCGCCGCGACTGGGGAGAGGGAGAGGCGCTCGTAAGGACCAAGGAAGACGGACTTATTGCTCACTCACACGCGCCACGCAGACACCTCCTTTGCGCGAGGTTCCCTTTTTCTTTCTTTCTCCTTATTTCGGTCTCTTTATCCGCCGGCCGATGTGGGGGAGAATGAAACGCGTTGCCGAAAAGGCAGGAGGCCCCAAGCGTTAGTAGGCGACGGCGTGGAGGAAAGAAAAGCGAGACCGACAGAAGGAAGTGAATTGTGGCGAGCGTGAGAGCATACACAACGCCTCAGGAACACAGGTGGTTGCGGTTGACTTAAGGGCCTGTGGAAGGGAATGATTCCGAGTGCAACGGCGGGGAATCAGCGGATGCTATTGAAGCTGATTGTAGAGATGGCTTAGGGGGAGGTCCCGGTGATGGTGGAAGAGCGAAGAGGTGGAGGTGAGGAAGGGGGAGGAGAGAGGAGGGAACGAAGGAGGGGGTGGGAGGTCGTGAACCCGGACGTGGGCCTGCTAGCGCCGTCTCCTCCTCCTCCTCCTCCTCCTCCTCCTCCTCTGCCACCACCTTCACTACAACCACTCCCCCATTTTTTCACCCTTCGTTTTTGACTACTCAGGAAGTTAGAAATATATTTTTGGTGATTTCTTTCTACCTTTTTTCCCCTCATCTCGCCTCACTTTCGGTTCCCACCTCATGCTTCCCAACGCGCATATCCTCTGTTCCCTACCAGTCTGCCATTGTCATCTTAACACACGCTAGAGTATCTTTATCCTCGCAACAAGCGCCTGTTCACCGCCGCACCTAAACTTATCCTTTCATCTCCTCTCTTGTTTCACATGAAGAGCCTTTCTATCCAAACAACCAATGCTGTTTTCCTCCTCCTCGTCCTCCTCCTCCTCCTTCTCCTCCTCCAGCTTCTCCTCCTCCTCTTCCTTCTCCTGCTTCGTCTCCTCATCCAGATTTTCCTGCTTCTCCCTTTTTCCTTTTTTTTTCTTTTTCTTCTTCTCCTTCTTCTTCTACTTCCCCTATTCCTTTTCCTTCTTCTTATAATATTATTATCATTATCATTATTATTATTATCCTCCCCCTCCTCCTCCTCCTCCTCCTCCTCCTCCTCCTCCTCCTCCTCCTCCTCCTCCTCCTCCCTCCTCTCCTCCTCCCCTCCTCCTCCTCCTCCTCCTCCTTTTCCCCCTTCCTCCTTTT
>NC_051389.1:44063884-44113884 GCF_015228065.2 Penaeus monodon
TATATATATATATCTGTGTATCTATCTATCTATCTATCTATCTATCTATCTATATTTATTTATATATATGTATATGTATATATATGAATTAATATATATGCATATATATACACATACATGTATATGTATAAATATATATATATACATACACATACACACGCATACATATGTGTGTGAATGTATATGTGTATGTATGTTTGTATACACACATACATATGTATATACATATCCGCACAGACACACGCTCACACATACATACATACACACAGATATATTTATATTTATATATATATATATATATATATATATATATATATATATATATATATATATATATATATATATATGTGTGTGTGTGTGTGTGTTGTGTGTGTCTGTGTACAACATATAACCCGTATGTATATACATATGTATATGTATATGTATATGTATATGTATATATATATATAGGCACACACACACACACACACATATATATACATATACACGAACAGACACTACCATAATCTACCACATTCCAGCAACTCCTATTATCGTACGAGATGTCGGTGTATTATATTATAATGTTCGTATCTGGTAATATAGATTTGGAGCCTAGTAAATCTAGTCATTTCCAAAATATATAATTATCTATGGTATGGCGCTAAGCCTAATCAAAGGTATTAGTATTATTCTAACACTTGTATAGCATAAACTATGCATCACACGTGATAATAGCTACACGATCTGATTCGGCCTTCGCTATTGCTCCTCCCCCTCCCATTCAAGAACCTCCCCCTCTCCTCTTTCCCCATTCACGCCCCTTTTCCCCTACTCACGGCCCCTCCCCTTCATCCCCACACACGTCCCTTTCCCACTCCTCTGCACCCCCATCCCAAGAGCCAGGACACAATGTGATGTTTACGGGAATTTAAAGGCAGGGAGAAGCCCGGTCAGCTCAGAACACTCTCGTACCTTCGAGCAGGTAAGTGTGCTGGTTAAGTGGTCTCTCCAGGCCTCGTCACTGACTTTTGCCTTGTGTAGCGAGTGAGGTCTATGTTCGTTCGTTTTTCACGGTACTTGTGTTCGAGAATATTAGAGTAAAGGGTTAATTAGATTATTTTTTTTAAAGACTAGGTTTCTGAAAGCGAGCGCTCTTTATTGTTAAATCATGGATCAATTTAGCTCTCCGACAGTGATCGCTGAAGCATACCAAAACAAATGTATGACTGTTTATATATATATATATATATATATATATATATATATATATATATATATATATATATATATATATATACACACACACACATGCATACATATATACATACATATATTACACACACACACACACATATATATATATATATATATATATATATAATATATTTTATATATTTTTATATATAAATTAATATATAAATAATATTATATATATAAAATTTTATTTTAAACATATATATATATACACATATTAAAAATATATACAAAAAATGAGTATTTTTTATTATACATGTATGTATATTAAAAACACACACACACACAAAAACACACACACCCCACAAAACACACACACAAACCCCAAATATAATATATATTATAAAATTTAAAAATATATATATAATTATATATACACCCCAATACATATACATATAAAATTTATTGTTATTTTGGGGTTTTCCCAAAAATATTTAATTATAAAAATACATTTATTATATTATCTTTATAATATAATATCGTTAGTTTTTATGTATTTTACATCCCTTTAAAACATTTATCCCAAAACACAAAAATACCTGTGTTTTATAAATATGTAATTTAATGTAATATAATAACATATAGTATGCAATAAAACCCAACCCCAAAAGGGGGAAATAAAGAAAAAAAAACACCCCAAAATAGGGCCCGGGGCCCCCTTTTCGCATTTTACGCTTCATCAGGGCAGTAAATGCAAAAAGGGATTCTTCGCTTTATTCGTTTTTTTTCTTGCATTTTCCCCTTGTTTTCTACCTTTTGTTCGACATAAAATTCCCCATATATCATATACCCTTATACATACATTTTACATTCATACTTTACACACTCCCCACCCCACACCCCAAACTCAGGGCCACATACACACACACACACACCCCACCCCACACACAACACACCCACAACACCACAAAACATATAATTATATATTAAAATATTATATATATATTTTATAGTTGTGTGTGTTTGTGTTGTGTGGGGTGTTTTGTGTTGTATGTGTGTGTGGGGGTAGGTTCCCTTTGAGTGTGTGTTGTTTTGTTGTGTGGAGTTTTGAAAGGGGGGGAAGGTAAAATGTATAGGGTATAAAAGGGGGTATAGGGATATATGGAATTCAGGGTCGAAAATTAAAACCAACGAAGGGAAAGTGCAAGAAAAAAACCCCGAATATCCCCGAAGATTTTTTTCGCTTTACTGCCCCTGATGAAGCAGTAAATGCAAAAAGGGCCCTTTCGGCATTTTTCGTTTTGTTTTTTTTCTGTTTTCCCCTTCTTTTTGTTCTCTTGCTTTACGTATAGGGCCCTAAATATACATTACATACCCTATATATACCCACACCCTATTTTTTTTTTTGTGTATAAAGGGTATAGGGTATGTAATAAATAAATCTATGGGTATAGTATCCCTTGTATAAGTATTATAAAATATATATAAAAATGAAATATATAAGTGATGAAATGTAAAATTAAAATTTTATGTATAAAAACATACAAAATTTAAATAATAAAATTGTATAGGGTTTATGTATATATATATATTAAAATTTTATATATATATAATATATATTTTATATATATGTGTTGTGGGGTTTTGTTTTGTGTGTTGTTGGGGGTGTGTGGGGTTTTTTGTGTGTTTGTGTTGTGTGTGTTTAATATACATACGGGTTATATAAGATTTTCCCTCATATGTTTTATTATTTATATATGTTTTTATAAAACACACGCCCCATATATGAATTTTTTATATTTTTTTTTATATTTTATATATATATATATTATATATATATATATATTTTTGTGTGTGTGTGTGTGTGGGGTGGTTTTGTGTGTGTGTGGTTGTGTGGGGTGCCCTATGTTGATATATTATATATATATAATATATATATTTTATATATATATATATATATGTATATATATAGTATATTAACATTTTATATATAAAAATCATATAGGGAAGTTTATTGTGTAAATAGCACACGCATTTTTTCCCATAATATATATAGAAAAATTTTATATAAAATATGAAATTAAACAAGTTTATATTTTCCCATGCGCGGCACCAACACACACACACACCCCCACCCCACACACACACAACACACACAAACACAAAAACACCACACCCCAACCACACACCCACACACACACACCCATATAAAATTTTAAAATATATTAATAAAATAATATTTTATTAAAATATAATTATATATATATATATACGTGTGGGGTATTCTTTTATTATCTATTCTATATATTTTAATATTAAAATATATATACATAATATGTGTTGTTTTGTGTGTGTTAAATATTTTATAAAATATTTTTGGTTTTGTGTGTGTTTTGGGGTGGGGTGTGTTTGTGTGTGTGTGTCTGTGTGTGTTTG
This sequence comes from Penaeus monodon, assembly GCF_015228065.2. Taxonomy (NCBI): domain Eukaryota; kingdom Metazoa; phylum Arthropoda; class Malacostraca; order Decapoda; family Penaeidae; genus Penaeus; species Penaeus monodon. Next base: position 44,067,497 of record NC_051389.1, read on the forward strand.
TTTTTGTGTTAGCGTGTGTGTGTATTTAAGGATCCGGTTGAAATAAGAAAAGATAGTATGGAAAGGTTATTTTTTTATCCCCTTTGGGGCAGTAATGTTTCCGCCAGGATAAAAAAGTCCCCTTTAATTTTTAATTAAGTATTTTATTCGAAATTTTTATGATTTCCCCCTTTTTTTTTTTTTTCCCTCCCCCAAAAGTAGTTTTTCCCTTAAATAACCTTTTAAAATTTTTAACCAACTTCGGTCTAAAATTTAATAGCTAACCAAACCCCCCTCTATTTTTGTTTTTGTTTTTATGTTCATTTTCTTTGACTTATCAACTTTATGTTTATATTTCTCTGTGTGATAATGACAAATAAAAAATCCGATACCGATAAAGACCCGACGATTCTTAATACAAAGTCACATTATTATAGCGTCGCTAATATCAAAGTGGTGATGGTATCTAATTGAATCAGTATTCAGAAAAACTTTGGCCCAGATTTTAGAAGTGGGGAATAAACCCTTTCCTCCCACAAACGAAAAAAAAAAAACTTTTGGAACATTATTAATTCCTCCTTTTAAACAGCCCAGTACAGATGCTTGCCCCGTCTACAGGGGTAATTGTTATTTCTACTTTGCGTTTTCCCCTTAAAAATGCTAATAAATTTGGTAGGGATTACTTTTTTTCCCTTTATAAAAAATTTTTAAGTCCCCACCACTTTTTGGGGCCCCCCGGGAAGGTAAAATTGACGGGAAAGTTAAGGAGAAATTATGGAATAACATATTAGCATTTGTATAGTTAGGGTATAGTTCATGAAATATTTTTTTCCTCTGAGTATTTCTTTATTTATTTTTAGTAATTATCCAAATTTCCTCTTTTCCCGGGGAAATTTTTCCTCGGGCAAAAGGCCTTTTTTTTTTTATGTTTTTTTTTGCCCTAAGCAAAACGTTGCACAAACAAAAACTCTTTTTCCCAATCACTCACGAATAAATAAATTTTCTCTTTTAAAACCCCACAAAAATTCTCTTTTCAACCACACAAAATAACACACATCACGAACAAAACCCCACACACACCACACACACACACCCCACACACACACCCAAATACTCTCTCACCCCAAAAATTAAACGTAAAAATCCCTCTCTCTCGAGTATATGTATATACTTGTATATATGTGAAATCCCAATATAGAAATATATAGGGAAAAAAAATAAAATCAGCAAAAAGATAAAAAAAATTTTTAAAACGAAAAAATTTCTTAACCTTACGTTTCAAAAAATCTACTGTACCTTAATTCTGATACAAATTCTCGTAAAATTACAATTTTTTTTTAAATAAACAACTGATCACAATGCGTCAGTTTCCTCGACTCGGTCTTTACGTAACAACATAAGTATCCAGGTGTGCGAAATGTTAATTGCGGGGCTTGTATTACATATTACATTGTGCCATGGCAAAGTAAATCTATGTAAATATTAGGTTTATACGATGAAGTTGTCTTTGTTTATATATTTGCTACATGATTTCAGGTAAGAAATTATGTAGAGGAATTGAAATTTGTTTATTTTTTTACATTACCCTTTTCCCTTTTTGCTTTTCTTAAATCCCTCCATTTATATTTAAGGTAAAAATTAAAATTTTGGGCCTTTTGCAAAATGATAAAAAACGCCCCTCTCAAACTTACCAAAACACAAAAACAAAACACACACACACAAAAACACCCCACCCCACACAAAACCCCCACACACACACCCCACACACACACACACACAAATACACATGCACACACACACACACACACACAGGTCATACACACGCTCTCAAACGCACACACGTACAATCACGCAGATATATGTATATATACTGATGTGCATTTTACTTTACTGTATAATAAAATCTTGTACAAATCCAAATCATGATAAATCATCAATTATGATATCTTTGTTTTTAGCCGTTTCTTCTTTTTTTTTTTTTTTCTTTTTTTTTTTGCCTTTTCTAACCCACATATTTTCTCTTTTCTGCAGAAGTATGAGGGCGGCTTTCGGGACCTGGGGGGCAGCCCTGCTCATTGGTAAGTTGAAAATCTTGCCATCATTCATAGTATACTTCAAACGGAAACCAAACCCCCATTTATAAAAGCCTATTTTTAAATTTGAAAATAGATATTGTACTAAATGCCGGGATGTCAAAATACGTACTAAACCCCAAATTTACTTCGAAAGAAAAAAAGGGGCATAGTAAAACGTGCACATATTTAACCAATATTGTTTTTAAAAATTGCCGCTTTTTACCCCCCACGGGTTTCCCCCAGGGGGACAGCCAAGAAAAACCGGCGGTCTCCCTACTGGATGGGCAAATCCCAGGAGGCCCGTCACCCCTTTTCCGGCCCTATGGATCTGGTAAGTGGTCAGGAAATGCGACTCTTATGATTAGTATTAGTTGGGTAATGACTGGGAGAGAGAGAAAAAAAAGGGAGAGAGCAAATACTCCATCCGCTTCCCTCATTTCCCCAGGTTCAGGCAAGGGCAGGTTTTAGCCAGTTCGACCCCCGTTTGGGGGAAAAAATCGTTTAAGCTTGTTTAAACGAAGCCGAAACCATTGACTGCGAGGTCATCAACTATCTGTCCAATACGAATAAAGTCGTCTGCAATACAGGGTAACGCATTTCAAATAATCGTGCTTATTTAGTCAGGATAAATGATGTACATATGACCATAAATAAAAATACACACACAAGTAATAATCACAAATGTTACATATATATATATATATGTATATTTGTTTCACACACACACACAAAACACACACACAACACACACAAAAAGCCACCAACCCCCACACACACACACACACACACACACATATATATAAAATATATAAATATATATATATAATATATTATATATATATATATATGTATATACATATACACACAAATATATGTACCCTATATTTTTTTTCTTAACACAAAAAAAAAACAAAACAAGATATACTCACTTATATTTTGTACGTGTGCAAAGTAACTGCCTATGGGGATATGAGTAATTATAGATATGTTTCATGATGAATTACAAATGCAAAAAAAAATTTTGTAAAAATAAAAAAAACAACATTTCGACTATTCATTTAAAAACATAACAAGTTTGGGATGCATGTATAGTTTTAAAAAAACAAAACGTTTGCCTTTCTCCCTTTCCCCATACATATATACGTACATGCGTACATACATACAAGCATACCTAGGGACACTTTTCAACATATATACTAAAACCCTTAATTAATTTCATATGAAAATATACCATACAAAAAACACAAAAATGCAGACATGTTTTAGGGGATAAAAATACGTTCCCCCCCCTATTCCATCCTACACCCACCACACAGAAAGAAATAATAGTATAACATTCAGATCAACACAAACTCGCAGACCTTTTCCAAAGAGGGTTCCGAAGAAAAAAAAAAATTGTCTAAAAAAATCCGGGTCTTTCCCTTACAGACCAGAACCAACCCCCGGCCGGATTTGGTTTCCCACTATATCCCGGTATTTTTTCCCACGGCGTCCCGGCGACCCCGGGGCCCCAGCGGGAAGGTGGGTTTTAAAGTGGGCTTTTATTGGGTGTGTCGCTTTCGAAAAATGGGTTCCGTTTTCCCCTCTCTCCTCCCCTACCCCCTCACTCCTCTCTTGTCTCCCTCTAACTCTTTTAACCTGTTTTTCTCTCTCTCTGCCTTTCTGGGATTTTTCAGTGTGTGGTTGGGGGAGACTCCCCTTTTTTGTTTTTGTAAAATTTAAAAAGGGACCGTGTTTTATATTTAACATCCGCTCCCATTCAACGAGAGCAAGTGTTAAGCAACAAAGGGGGATTTGGTTTTTTAAGGGGTTAGGTGGCGGGGCCTTTGCAACAAATGTACAAAAACCCAATTGATTTAATTTCTTTTCATTTTCCTTTTGCACTCTCTCCATCCCCCCCCCCCCCTCTAAAACCCCCCCCCCCCCAGACAGTAAGATTGCCACCTCCATTATTTTTCTCTCAGTACGCTGATTGGGTGGCACCCAAGATCGACAGCGTCACCCCGAGATGGGCGTTAGGTCGCACTATGGTTGAGTTTTAAGGTTGGATGCAAACGACCAAGTACAGAGGCGTTGATCCTGCAGATCCTTTGGAAACTGGAAGTGACTCTGGGACCATTCTCACAAAGTAAGCAATTTCATTTATTCAAATTTCAAAAAATTTTTCAAGAAGGAAAAAAAATTACGGGTTTTTGCATGACACTGATTAAATTTTCTTCCCAATTCCCGTCCTGCGGTAATTTTATTTTAAAATTACAGATTATTATTATTATTACTGTTATCATCATAATCATTATTAATGTTACTATCATTATCATTATTACTGTTATCATCATAATCATTATTACTGTTATCATTATTGTTATTATCATTATTATATAATGATCCTCATAATCATTATAATTCATTTATCTCATCATATAATCATTATCATTGATATGATACTAATGTATTTAACATATTGCACTAGAGAGTAAAGTGGTTCTAAGTAAAAAGAAAAAGCAAAAATTAAAATTTTGGTTATTTTAAAAAAATAAGCTCCAACTTAAAATACAGGGGGATAGGGGAAATTCTATTTCAGGGTGTCCTGGGCGGCCTGGGTTTTGACATTTGGGAAAAAGAAACCCCGCGGGGAACTCACCACCCGGATTCGCGAAGCCTCAGATGTCAGGTAACCCCGGGGAAGTACTCGACCCTGAACCCGGGAAACCCCCTACGTAACTGAACGGGGGTTCTCAGTCCCAAAAAGGGAAAGGGGGGAATTTTTCTTTGATTCTCAGGACGACTGTTCCAGCACCACACTTACGCAGGGAAAAATGGTGGCAAAAACAAAATTTTATAAGGAAGTGCTTAGAAAGCTTGAATAAAAAATAGTATTTTGGAAAACAAACACAAACAAGTAACGTTTTACACAAAAAATTTAAAAGAAAAAAACCGCCACAGTTTGAAAATTTTAAACTAAACTAAGTTCCTCTTCAGACGAATAAAAAACCCAAATGGAATTTCCCTTTCGGTTTTTTTTCGTCTTTAAAAGGAACTCCCTGAAGGGGTTCGAAACGTACGGTTTTGTTTAATTTTCTACTTGGCTGTTTCTCTTTTCATAGTGATTGGCTTTTTTAAACGAAGTCAACAGGCCCAAAAGAAAGCAAAAACCTCTCGTAAGGGCTTACAGTACTACTAGAATATTTTTTTTTTCCCCGAATAAACTAGTTATCAAGATGAATACGACCTTTATTTAGATTCCCACAGGCCCAGAAAACCCAAAAGAAAAAATTTTAGGAAAAGAAAGAAAAAATTTCGACAAAATTTTCCCTGAACAAGCAACGTGGAAACCCAAATTTCTCTTTTCTGCCACGGGGTTGAAGCGTGAGCCCCCCGCAGCGGATGCCCGGGAAAAAAAACTCTTTTTGGCCCGTCACGGGGGGTTGGTTTGACCCTTACCCCGGCAAAACTGAGGTAGGCCCCTGGCGCTCATCCTTGCCTTTTTAAATAAAACTTTTTCTTTTTTTTGAAAAACCCCGTCTTCCCGGGAAAATTGTCCACGTTAAAACACGAAAGTTAATGGATCACTATTACAGGTGTGGGGTTTGGGGGAGCCGGGGTTTTGTGATCCAGGATGTGGGAAGACGAACTCTTTACCTGCCCTTTACGCCATGCAAGATGAGACGGGGCCGGCCCCAGGGGAAAAAATGTTTAAAAAACATTAAGACCAAAGGGCTCTTTCTTTCCCCTTCCCCTTTCTCATCCGCATCTGTGTGGGTTGTGGTGTGTGTAAAAAACACACATGTAACCCTTTCTAGCCAAACAATAGCTGCAGGGGAAAAAAAAAGGATAGCTGATTTTCTGGCACCCGGGGACCCAGTCCTCGGAACGGGGAGGGGCAGGAAAAGGGGAAAAAAAAAAAGGGGGAGGGCAGGCGAACGATTAAGCGAAGGGCCGGATTAAGGTGTGTGGGAGAGGCCTGGGGCCATTTTAAGGGGGGCCCCTTTCCCCAATTTTTCCCCATTTTCATATACCGCAGGGTAGTAACCCTTTGAAGTTAGCAATCTTTCTATAGGCTACTATGAATGTGTCGGAAAAAAAAAGGTATTAAATAAAGACTAGTTTTTTTAAAGATATAATACATTTTTAAAATGTAATAAAGGTACAATTTTAAATTTTACAGAAAAAAAAAATTTTTAAAAGAAAAAATTTTCAAACATATTTGTCAATTTTTTAAAACCAACTGTCAATACATTTTTAGTCCCCTTTTACTTTTCTTGGGTTTTCGTGTGCAAAAATCGTGTATGATGTCTTTAAGTCCCAAATTTACGTTATACCCGACCTATGTTCAGGGTCATAGATTCACAAAATCGTTTTTTTCTCCATAGATGTCCGTAATTATTCTCAATTTTGTTTTTTGTTTTTAAAAGGAGCGCTCACACTTTCGTTTGATACCATCCCAAAACAAGTTTTATCCTTAAGCTAAATTTAATATTTTTGGAAAAAAAGTCCTGCAACCCCCGGGCCCTCATTAAAAAAATTGGGGGGGGGGGGTATATTTTTCGGAGGCCCCCTCTTTGGGGGGTGGCCCCGGGCCCCCGGGGCCCCTTGGGGGCCCCCCCCTTTAAACCGGCCTGTTTTGCGCGTGATTTCCCATTTGCAAAGCCCCTCTCTTACCCATTTCCTTCATTCAGGAGAGCGTGGCATCCTGTCTGAGACGTGGAACGGCTGACGTCCCCGTAATTTACCCCTTTACCCAAAGCCTTTGGGACGGTGAACTCCCGTTTACCAAACGGCCCCAACTCACGGTAATGATGGGCACGAGGATTACCGTGGGGGTTTCACCCAGGGCCTAACGGGGAAATGGCCCCGGGAGGTATCTTGAGGAAAAGGGGGAAAGATTTTTTTTGCCCACGGTTTTTATGAGTGGTTTTCGAAGGTTATTATTATTAATAAATTTTTATTCTATTATCATTACAAAAAGGGCCGCACCGATCGCCTCCTGTCAGGGGGCTCCTGGGACGCCTCAGCCTCACCCTCACGGAGCCCCTCGAGTTCGAGCACATCTCCATCGAGCAGACCTTCGGGAGCCACACAGTGGAGACCCGCGCTGAGGTCGGCCTCCTCACACGCAACATCAAGATTAGAGGCAGCGTGAACGCGGACTTCACCGAAGAGATTGAGGCTTGCGATGAGGACTGGCATCCAGGTATACTTCCACTGTATGGCGTACACTACTTACACTATATACTTAACAGTATATATTGTATATATAAAATAGGTATCTCATTGACATACATTCATCCATACACACACAATTACCATGCACACACACAAATATATGTGTATTTGTGAGTACATATATATGTGTACATATATGTACATGTACATATAGATGTATATTTATTATGTAGTTCACACACACACACATATGCATGTATGTATGTTAGCTTGTACATACGTATGTATATGCTATGTTCGACCATTAATTTTTCTTGGCATCCCTCACAAAGTGCTTCACTTTTAGCCATCATCGGCCCATGAGTCAGTTTTGTATGCCCGATTCTTAGTCTTGTTAATACAACTTCTACTTTTCGGTTGGGATATATGCTGGTCACCCAACTGCCAAGGTCGTCTCTAATCTCTCGCAGTTTGTTTCTAGAGGCATCACAGGGCTGATCGGCAGCTGCCTTGGCCTTCCGATCAGCTCACTCATTCTCACTGATACCAACATGCGCTGACACCCAACACAGAATTATCTTTTTACGTGTTTATATTAGTGCAAGCCATTCTTAAATCTCCCTCACTACTGGATGTGATGAGTTTAAGCTCTTGGTTGCTTGCAAGGCACTTCAAGAGTCACAATATATTACAATAGAAAGTTTGTAAGATCTCTAGCCATCTTAATTGCTGCAAGGATGGCATGTAACTCTGCAGTGAAGATCGAGGCTGCTAGAGAAAGACTGCCAAATGCAGTCTTCCTTGTACTCACTGCTGCAAAGCCCACACCATTTTCACATTACGAACAATCTGTATATATTGCATCTGATCCTTGAAGAAATCTCTCTCTCAGTTTCTCCTTAGAATACCTCATCAGGTCTCGGAAAAAGACAAATGAGTGAGTGTTTTGTGAGCAGAACGTGAAACGCAACGGTCACTCTCGTTTGGTGACGAAACCTCAACTATCAGGCTATCATCTCGCTGTGGGGTGATGCGAGGATCACATTGACACACCTCAACTATTTTCCAATGTACTTCAAAAATATCAAGATCCATGACTGATACACTATCAATGGTCTTACCATTGTCCTTACTATATGAGATAGTAAGTACTTACTTACCTGGTAAATATGAAAGTATCTCATATAGTAAGCCCCCCTAACGGGGGGGCTTGAGGTCCCAATGATCTGGTGAGCCGGACCAGAGGGCTACCCATACTGGAGGGGTCACCAGTGAGGGATGAGACAAAATGTGCACCAAGGCCTATGAGAGGGGATGGTATACCCACCCCTGGTTCATTCCATCTTGGACCAGGGAGAACTCTCCGTGTGTTTGCCGTGCATGGCATCCCGTATTACCAGGAGACAGGAGTCCTGGAGGTTGAGTGATGCTGCACGCTGCACCCTGCAGCTAGCAACACACCTCTTTGGTCCTTTTTTCTGGTTAGACGGGTGGCTTGATCAAGGCCCGGTCAAGTCAATCGGCTGGTCAAATATGGCTAGGGTCAAGCAGGCACTATTCAGTCGGTAGCGCATAGGTCCCGCGACTGCCATCAGTACTGTAATAGTGGCTGCGTATGTTTCCTCATTAACCCTGTGCTGTGGGAGATTTAACCCCAACTATAGCTTCCCATCGTGACTCCATGGTGGGGGGGGGCTGAAGAATGAAGAATTCAATGTATGAGTACTACAAATTACAAAGATCTAGCTCTCTCCCTGACGACCTAGCAATCCCTCAACCATTCCCTCTGGAACATCACCGTTGTCACTCTGGAACCTTTCCAGCTTCAAAGGCAAGAATGGGAATCATAATGGTTCCGGGCTCCAAACAGGTAGAAGGGAAGTCCTCCTCAATCCACTAAGGAATCTTACCTGGTAAATATGAAAGCATTTCTATAGTAAGTACTAGTAGTAAAGACCTTGATGGTGTATCAATCATGGATCTTGACATTTTTGAAGTTCATGAAAATAGTTGAAGTATGTCAACGTGATCCTCGCATCACCCAAAGCGAGATGGTAGCCTGATAGTTGAGGTTCGTCACCAGACGAGAGTGACCGTCTGCATGCGATATGCAACATTCCTGGGCTCAAGTTTCATGTTCTCCTCACAAAACCCTCAATCAGGTAAGGATTGTCTTTTCCAGAGACCTGATGAGGTATTCTGAGGAGAAACTGTAGAGGAACTAGAGAATTTAATGTAGTGGCAGTAAAGTTTGGAAGAAGTGATGGTTTGGACATCGACACCAGCTCTTCTTCTAACTTTAATCTTAGTCCTTCCAGAATCGGTTAGTTAGCATGTACCACTCAAGGTAAGCATATGTGCCCAACCCTATGCGTTCACTGCAAGGTTATGGGCATGGACCAACTCTTGCCATTTAAGAAAAGGACAACCAAGATGTGTAAGTGTGCATCAAGGAGATGACACTGTCAGGCCAATATGCTGTTACCACTGCAAAGAAGCTCATGAAGCTTCTCAAGCAATGTAAAGGAATGAAAGGAAGTATTGGTATAAGGAGCAGAGAAATTAGTTTTCAGAGGCAAAGCGACGTGCCCGTGTGCTGTTTGACAACCAGTAGGTCCTTTGCTTCAGTTCTAGCCATCCTCCTCCACAACCCTTGCCTCAATGTTTTTACAGCACAACTCTGCCACTTCCGTCCCAAATTGCTGACACTGCCTCTGGTGAGTTGCTCCACCAGAAACGTAGTAGATGAGGTCTATTGAGGGACTCCTCCTCCAAAGTAAGGTTTTGGAGCCATCAGGCAAGGTCCAGAGGCTCAACGGTGACAGCTCCAGTGCCACCACATCCACAGGGGCTCGCTGCTAGACAGAATGCCCCAGAAGCAAAGCTCAGGTCCGTCCTTTGCCCAGACAAGAAACCTGACTGCCAAAAGAAACCTATGGAAACTAGTTCCACAGGTCAACAAATATAAAAGTACCCAGGATCTGGAAAGGACAGCCTAAGGTAGGCAAACTTTGACACAGTACTGCCAAACACTTTATGAAGAATAATATAAGAATGGATCCTAATCCATGGAACTGTCAGGGAATTCATGCAAATGGAGAACTGCAACATCTGATAGCTCATGTAACCCAGTTGTGATGTCTACAGAATTATGACCAGGAAAATCGTCCCATTTCCTGAGAGGATCCAAGTTCAAGCCCATTATGGAACTTGATAAGGACCTCATGAGGAGTAGCAGTAATGTACGACAAGTATCCTTCCAGGCATCCACCTGCAGAAACCTGCAGGTGAAGGTGTAGAATAGGCTGACAACCTACATGTTCATCATCTACCTCCTCCAAAATCTACATATGATTGAAATCTATGGCAGTTCCACATCCATTTACTTGGGAGATTCAGTGTCGATACCTCTGGGGAGACACTTTTGCAACCGAGGAGGCCTTGGATCTGTCTTAAGAGTAGATGCAGTTTACTGAACAGTGACATCCACACTTTCCAATTCAACTGGACATCTCCAAATAGACCTATCAATAGCCCTGATTACAGTTGAACTCCTTGGCAGGTCATGGTAAGACTGCATGGAAGTGACCACTTCCATACTTTTGGAGGAGGTGAAGATTCCAGCATGGAGTCAGAGATGGCCTTGAACATGCAGTGGAATCTTTTAGATCAACGAGATCAAGATCTGTGAATGATTTCCGTGTATTCAAGAGCGTTATCACCTTTGCATGCACGATTCACCTTGCAGCAGAAGCCGAAACGTAGCGGCCATACGTCGACCTCGTACCATGGTGGCTGATGATGCAAAAGCTTTCAGGAAGAAAGCTGCATTAAGGCAATTGAACGACGCCCCAGCATTGTACTTATCAATTAAAGAGACCCAGCCAGGCCAGCTGTGCTAAGAGCTCGGACATATGGACAGTATGGTCTCCTCGATTAACTCTGGGACCCCCTTAGCATGGGTATGGGACAAGGTCCGTAAGATTGCTGGAAAGAGCATATCCATGTCACAACCTGCTCTGAAGATAGATGGCATAATCATCACAGATAAAAAAGATGTTGCAAATGAGCTAGCTATATCCATGGTAGAGATCTCCTCTGGAGCATCTTACACTGCTCGATTCTCCACTTTTCGGGCGGAACAGGAACAACACCCAGTGTCGTTCTTCAGTAGGACTGCAGCAGAACTTCCATACAACTTGCCATTTTTGCGCAAGGAGATGGACTCTGCTTTGCAGCTCTGCCGTAAGACTGCCCCAGGAAGTGACGATATTCCATACCAAATGATATCTCACTTACCAGAGAGCTCCCAGAAGTTCCTGTTAGACCTATTTAATAGGATCTATAGGGAGGGCACAGTGCCATCCACATGGAGAGAAGCTATAATCATTCCTGTTCCTAAACCTGGCAAAGATGCTTCCCACCAGGAAATTACAGACCAATTTCCCTCACCACTGCATCTGCAAGCTGATGGAGAAAATGGTCAACTTCAGGTTGACATGGCTGCTGGAAAAAGAAAACGTGTTGACCCCATATCAATATGGCTTTAGAAAATTAAGATCAACCACAGATGCACTTGTGAGGATGGAAACTGCTATACAGAATTCCTTCGCACAGCGACGTCACATGATAGCAGTCTTCTTTGACCTTGAAAAGGCTTATGATACTACTTGGAAGCATGGCATACTCATGAAGCTGTATGACATTGGTTTAAGAGGAGCATTACCTACCTTCATACAAAGCTTCCTTGCTGACAGGAAGTTTAGAGTTTGGGTAGGAAACAGTTTCTCTAACCTGGAAGATCAGCTGGAAGGGGTCCCACAAGGGAGTGTCTTAAGTGTGACCCTGTTTGCCATTGCTATAAATGATATCGTAAAGGTTGTTCCAAGTGCTGTCTCATGTAATCTGTATGTGGATGACTTTACACTGTACTGCTCAGGAGGAAGCTTACAGGATGTGCAAGGACGCATGCAGACTGCAATAAATCAGGTTGTACAGTGGGCAACATATCATGGGTTCAAATTTTCTCCAAGCAAGACCATGGCTATACATTTCCACAAACGAGGAAAGTTCCATCCTTCCCTCTATTTAGGAGCAAACCCACTGCAATTTGTCCAAGAGGTGAAGTACTTGGGTCTAATTTTTGACTCAAGACTTACATGGGTGCCTCACATCAAACAGTTAAAAGTGAAGGCTACAAAAGCACTTAGTATTTTGCGGGTTCTTTCACATTTATCTTGGGGTGCAGACCGCACAACGCTTCTAGGCTTTACCGAGCGCTTATTCGTAATAAGCTTGACTATGGATGTGAAGCTTATTCATCTGCAACTCCCACTGTTCTCCGGATGTTGGACTCGGTTCATAATGAAGCTCTCAGAATCTGTACTGGGACTTTCAGGTCTTCACCTGTGGAGAACCACCTCTTTCATTACACCGGGACTACATGAACCTGATTTACTACACGAGACTACAAAGGATTCCAGGATCTCCTACATCCAGATTGGTTTTCAACCCCCTTGAGGATAGCCGATCCTATGGTATCCTAAGGTTCTGGCTGTTAGAATTCCCCAATTCCTCCCTTGGACTAATCAAGTCGAGCTGGATTTGGTCGGAATTGGGAAAGGGGAGAGATCTGAAGCAGAAGTCAGAGAGAGATTTCTTCAGCACATTTCTAAGTACCAAGGATCGGACGCAATATATACAGATGGTTCGAAATCTGAAAATGGTGTAGGCTTTGCAGCAGTGAGCAGAAGGAAGACTGCATCTGGCAGTCTTTCTCTAGCAGCCTCGATCTTCACTGCAGAGTTACATGCCATCCTTGCAGCAGTTAAGATGACTAGAGATCTTATGAACCATTCTATTGTGATATATTGTGACTCTCAAGCAATCAAGAGCTTAAACTCATCACATCCAATAGTGAGGGAGGTTCAAGATTGGCTTGCACTGATGTCAACATGTAAAAAGATAACTCTGTGTTGGGTGCCAGCGCATGTTGGTGTCAGTGGAAATGAGCGAGCTGATCAGAAGGCCAGGGCAGCTGCCGCTCAGCCTTGTGATGCTCGTTTTCCTCTCCCACACACCGACCTGAAACCCAGCATCAGGAGTTGTCTTCGCGATAAATGGAAGGAACAATGGAGGCATATCTCCAGAAATAAACTGCGAGAGATTAGAGATGACCTTGGCAGTTGGGTGACTAGCATCCATCCCAACCAAAAAGTAGAAGTTGCATTAACAAGACTAAGAATCGGGCACACAAGACTGACTCATGGGCCGATGATGGCTAAAAGTCAAGCACTTTGTGAGGGATGCCAAGAGCCATTAACGGTCGCACATGTAGTGGAAAGATGTGCAACATTCTCAGACCAAAGACTATGTACTTGTCTCCCCATATACACTGAAGAATGTATTGGGGGAGGATTGTGACATAGAGGGTCTTATTAGTTTCCTTAGGGAGACTAATATTTTAATAAAATTTAATTATGCATAATGTTTATGCAATAATTTTATACACTTAGAGTATAATATTTATGCTTTGATTTTTAATTTGTTTATTGTTATTTATAAGATATCTATTGATAGATTTTTAAAGTTTTAAACATTTTAATATTTCTATTTAACAAGGTATTCGCCGCTAATGACCTTAGCTGTTGACGCAGCAGATAATTTTAAATAATCAATCAATCAATCATATAGTAAGTACCTAGTAAGATTTCTTTAATGGATTGAGGAGGACTTTTCTCCTTACCTGGTTTGGGAGCCCGGGAACCATTACGATTCTCATTCTTGCCTCCCTGGTCCAAGATGGAATGAACCATCCCCTCTCATAGGTCTTGGTACACCAGGAAGCCATTTTGCCTCATCCCTCACTGGTGACCCCTCCAGTATGGGTAGCCCTCTGGTCTGGCTCACCAGATCATTGGGACCTCAAGCCCGCCCACCGCTGCAAGGCGGTACACATCTCTGAATATCCATCAATTCCTCTGCTTCTTCCACAGGTCAGTTTAAGGTCCAATCCTGCTTTAATGGAAGGTTTGGTGAAGAGATTGGAGGCGCCCAGTTCGGTGCAACTGTCATGCTGTTCGGCAAAGAAGCAAACAAAGGCCTTGTGCAGGGCCGTGTCGAGTACGTCGAGGTCACGGAGGCTGGACAGGTAGGTCATTCAACAGTTCAATTGATTTTTCTTTGGAAAATTATATTACAGATCATAAGCAGACCAAATAAACAGAAATGGTTAGTCAGAGATTCAACCAGTCATTAACCTCTTTCCATAGGCCCTCCAGCTGGGTCGCTATCCCCTTCACTTCCACTTGGTCGGCAACGTCAGCACCTCTTACATCCGTGGTTGCGCCGTACATCGTACCTACAACCGTGCAGTGACCATCCATGCTGCCGATTACCTCACTGTGGAGAAGAACGTCGTCTACAATAACATGGGCCATGCTATATTCACTGAAGATGGTGTGGAACAGTTTAATGTGATCCAGTACAATCTTGCTGTTTACACAAGAAGTTCGTTGTCGTTGCTGAATGTTGATGTAACTCCATCCTCCTATTGGGTATGTATCATTAGCTAAAACATTCGGCTTACCGATTCTAGTGGTTGAATGCATATTAGAGTAGACTGGAGAGGAAGATCATTCCTGTCGTAAACTGAATTCAGAGAGGATACGATTATAATTCATGATAGTAGTCACGTGCTTGTAAAAAGAACTGGCGTGATATATATTCGCATCTGAAAAATATGATTTACTCAAAGAGGTTTTATCCTTATGCTAGAGAGTAATGAATAGCTATACTGAGATAAGAAAATAATAACGCCAATTTACTATTATGATAACTACGGTGACATAAATATAATAACAGAAATAGCAAGTGCTAGCAGCAATAATAACGAATGATAACCCTAACTGCTACTAACAATTGTTGTTACAGTTGTTGCACTAAGCCCCCTCCCTCAACCACCAGATCGTGCACCCCAACAACATCGTCCGGCACAACGCAGCCGCGGGAGGCACTCACTTCGGATACTGGTACCGGCTGGAGCGCCACCCGTCAGGTCCCTCTGCAACCAATTCCATCTGCCAGAACAATGCACCCATTGGAGAGTTCAGCTATAACACAGTGCATTCCATGGGCTGGTAGGATGGGTTCTTTTGCATGTTATATTAAAATTTTCATTTTATGATGCAGTGATAATAATGTTTAGGATAATGATGACTCTGATCAAGAATATGAAGCCTAAGTAACACGTCCCTGTTATTCACTACTTCTAGGTATGGTTTGTGGGTATTCTCCATGGATGGCTACTTCCCAAAAGACAATGGATGCCGGGGGAGAAATGTGGTATGTATGCAGTTGTTGGAAGTGTGACATCACAGTGAAATAATAGTTTTACACATCTCATTGTCGATTTTGGAATGGCATCAGCAGTTCTCACAGCAAATGTGTTTCGTGTCCTTACACTTTATTCATTCTTCCCAATACTCCTCTGTAGCTTGCCAGATGGGATGGGCTGACCACATGGAGAAATGAGCGCGGGGCGGAGATCGTGTTTGGTGGACAACTGCAGTTCCACAACTTCGTGGCTTTGGATAATGAATTTTCTGGGATCGAAATGGTGCAGATGGAGGGCGGATTTGGAATGGACAACGGGCCTGGTATGTTTGCACTTATAAAATGAACTAATGCATTTCCAAAACTGCCTCAGCACTATGATGATACCCTTGGGTGAGAAGCGATCGTTAACACCTTTTATTTTCTATTTGCAGGAGTCTTTAACTCGGTGATCATCGGCCACTCGGCGCTCACTCCCGAAGGCTGTGGAGATGAAACTAGCGGAATCATAACCCGAAGAAGGCTGTCTTCACATCGCCGACACCGAGTTCTACAAATTCGATACCAACAAGTGCACGGCGCTGTCAGGGGGCTCTCAGTGCAAAGTCTTCCCAGGGCGTTATCAAGCGCAGGTCAAAGGCCTCACCTTGTAAATCACCTAAAAAGGTTTCAGGGCAATCTGTCCTCGCTTTTGATGTTGCTTGGTTGTTTGAATATTAGGAAATATATTAAAGACATTAGTATATTGATATAAAAGGTTGCTACCTCACAAACATTGCCCTTCAGCTGAATTTCAAGTGGGAACACCAAAGGGTTTGGGGATCGATGCAGATGGTCGCTGTTGGGGCTGCTGAAACAAGTTTACAGACTCCGGTACCTGCCCCCTGACTCCCAAAAGGGGTGTCTCGCTTTCTCTCAAAACCCAAGGTAACCCCTCCGCCCAAGTTTCTCCCCTTCTTCATTAAAAATAAGAAACTCTATGGAGAACTTAAAACGATAAATACTAAAACCAAAGGTTTCTGGGTGTTTTTCCACGTCCCCAAAAGGGCCCCCCGGGGCCCCGTCTGCACCTCCTCGTCGATTTTTTAGATTGCGTTAAGGGAACCAAACGTGGGCCGGGTCTTTCCCGACGGGATCTATCCTCTCAAACAGCTAGAAACCACCACCCCCGTACGCGAAAAGGGGGTTTAGACGGGGCGGGGATGGATGGCTATAGTGTCCAGGGGGAAAAACCTATGATGGATTTTGAAGGTGGAGAAACGTGATTTTCCCTCAAATTTTTTAATTCATTTTTTTGTGTTCTCTTGACTTTAAACAGGTGGGAAGAAAGCTGTCAATTCCCGGGGATTTTTCATAAAAATTCTTTGTGTGAAAAAAAGGGGTTCTTTTTTTCCCTTTTATAGAAAACAGTATCGAATATATCTCGAGAAAAAATATGCTGAGGGGCATATTATTACGAAAACACCGATTGTGAAAAGTAAATTTCCCTTCAGGTAAAAGATGCACTGTGTTTCCGGGAATTATTGTACGGGTAGTCTTCATGATATGAATTCAAAAAACTATTTAAAAAAATACAGGGGTATTAGTATAAAATAACCAAAACACGTTTTTTTCTGAATACAACAGTGTGGAGAGAAAAGCTGGATACCCCCCAAACCCGGCTACAGGTTTACGGGGAATACTCTGGGCCCAAATCCTCAAGCAAATGTTTACGGGGATCTGTAAAGATTTTTTTTTTTTTTTTTAAGGGGGGGTGGTAGAAGGGGAAATTCATCACAGTATATTGTAAATAGCTATACTAAACAATACTTTGGATAATCAAAGTTGAGTATACTAACACTTCTTATTTCGCAGTTTCGTATAATAAGGATCCAGGAAGAAACGAACCGTCTTTGATACGAATCGGGTGGACCGAACTTTAAACTTGGCATACAGGAAAAAAAAAATTTTGGGTATGGTTAGATCACAATGTGACACCTGTCAGAGTCTAATAGTATTGTGTGTGTTTGTGATTTTGTGTATGTGGGTGTTTTTTTGTTTTGTTTTTTTATCATAAACCAAAATAGAAAAAAAATAGTGTTTGGGTCTCGGGAGTCCCCCCAAATAACTTCCATAATGGAAATATCCTCATTTCATCGTCATTTTTCATCAATGGACAGTGTTTTTTTATGTCAGTATCCGAATAAAAATGACAACCCTAAAAAAAACCAAAATATTAAAATTGCCAGTCAAACATGCAAAACTCAATGCTGCCTTTTTCCCCCATGTACCACTCCTGACCCAACACTCCAACAGGTGCGAATACACGGGCTGTTTTGCTCCCACGCCTCCGCCAGTGCCCACTGGTCGACCGGATGTTACTTTCCTGTGTTCCGACGTTGAGCCCGGGAAGGAATTCCTGTGGGAGGAGGACATCCGCGGGGGAAAAATTTGGCCTCCCGGGGAAAGGGACGGAATTATCATTCCACCGGGGTGGTGGTGAGTGGGGGGTAGGTGAGGGGGGGAGGTAAGGGTGATATTCCGTGAGTCAACAGAAAATGGGAGAAGAAGAACGAGAAAAATTTTTACAAAGATAAAGAAAAGTATGTATAAAGGGGGGGGAAATATTTTCTGGGGTAGTAACTCTCCGGATTGGCATTACAGTTCCAGTAAATTTGATTATTTGAATATCTCCCCCTCAACAGCTAAGGTCATTAGCGAAAATACCTTGTAATAGAAATTTAAAATTTTTATTGAACTTTTTTAAAAGTTTTAAAATTTTACAAATAAAAATAAAATATTAAAAAAATAAAAGCAAAAATATTAGCTGTAAATAATTGCAAAAACTTATGCATAAATCAATTTTTTAAAAATTTTAGTCCCCCTAAGGTATGAGACCCTTGTACAACCCTCCCCCAATACTTTTTTTCTTTGTATATGGGGGAACAAGTAATAGTCAAATATAAAAAATAACATAAACTTTGTACCTGTCCTCGTTTATTGTTTTTTCCGTTCGTCAAAGTTATTGGGGTCTAAAGTGTTGCGTACATTTACAAGCGTGGGTTTGACAAATTGCCCTTTCTCTTGGGATGTGGATCATCGTGGTAAGATCCCCAACCCTCGGCCCGTGTTTATTTTTTATGGGGGTTTGGGGGTTTTTAAAGACTCGAGAGATATGTTTCCCCTGCTCCCCATTATTTTCCTGCAGGAGGTTTTTCTTCAGAAGCCCCCCTTCACCCCCCCAAAATATCGTAGCTACCTTAATTTACAAGTGTAAACGCAAAAAGTTCTCGCCTTACCTTTATCGCCCCGACTCACGGTCAGCTGAAACTACCCAAGGGGGGAACTTGGTAGCCGGATTTAGCGAAGTCCCCTTCACGCAACGCCGCTCGTCCTCAGGGGCCCCCCACAGCCCTAATACCAGAAAAATGTTGACATGCCCATGCCCGTGGCACACTCGACGTTGGTGGAAGGCCTGGAAAAAACTCCCATTATTTTGTTTTTGTTGATAGAAATGGAAAGCAGAAAAAAGACCAAAAGGGAAAACACTTTGGGGCTAATCAATAAAGCGTTTCCCAGGTGTTTTGGGACAACTGATTCTTAAAGGGCCAATGCCCTTTCCCACCACTTGGGTCAAACCGAGCCCCCCGGCTGCCGCGGGAAACTGTAATCACGCTTGCTAAAGCTGCCATCTAGGGCTCAATAAAAGGTAAAGGGGTGCATTCTGTTTTTTGTCAGCGGTTATGCTGCGTGTGAGTTACATTTAACTCATTTTCAAAATAGCATTACACTGGGGAACCACTGATGACAAGCAGTCAGTTACATCCGTCTTTCTGGGGGAAAAATTACTATCCGGGCAAGGGGCTACCAAAACCGAAGTGCGGATGGTCACTGCCGTTAAAACACTCTCCCCCTTTGATGCTGCCCCCCTCTACGAACATTAGGTAAGGGAAACCACATACACCCCAAATAACCCTCGTTTTTGTGCTTTTTTGTGCATTTTTCCCTTTTTTTCCTGTATGTTTGAGGTCAAAGCCCCTTTAAAATAATCCCCCGCCGATTACAGGCTCTTGCTTTTTAAGTATCGTAACTTTTTATTTTCTCTTAGGCGAGCCCCCAACCCTTTTCTGATGGAATCAGTACATTGGCGGGTGGGGTTTGGGCCCTTCTCAGTCACAAACATCGCATCGAAGGCAGCGATTATGCGGTCTGAATCAGAAGGTTTGGGGTCGCCCCTCGTTTCCCTTGTTGACTGCAGAAGGATCTTTATCAAGGAAAAGGAGAAAAAGGGAGAAGGGGAAAAACTGAGGGGGTAGTATGTCATGGTAATTCACTTTTTAAAACTTTTAACCCAATTGGCCGTATAGCAAAATAATCCCATGAAATAAAGTTTTTATTGTTTTACACATGGCTCTCAGTGCTTAGTCACCGGGGAGCCCGTTATTGCCCTACACCTGTTTCCCCTTTTCCTTTGATTTTTGGAAGGGGCCTTTTTCCTTATTTTGTTTAAAAGCACCGATTTAATATCAAAAATTCAATATTAAAATCATAACATCAGTGTATAAAAACAGTATCATATCATTGTATAAAAAAAAAGCACATTTTTCAAAATTAAAGGGAAATGGAGTAATTGGATGAAACTAGGAAACCTACGAACGCCCCTTGTGGCGGACAAATGTGGAGCCATATTTATGTATAAATCACAAAAAATAAGGGAAGAACAAATCTGTGGGGGTTGGGTTAAAGAGGCATCCCATACTTTAATTTATTTATTTTGGTTCTTATGTGATTTTACTTTTGTTTGTTTACAGAAGTGCTCAGTTTTCCCTGCATAAATTTAAAAACCCTGGGTCAGAAGGACTTCTCAAATCACCGACCCCGGGTTTTCCTTAGTTTTCATAGCGGGGGGACGATGGCCCCAAACTAGTAAAGAATCAGTTTCAACAAGAACTTAACTGCTATTGGGTTCTTCAGTTAAAACAATTCTCGTTGAAAAAAACGTTTTTTACTATACCTTTGGCTCTATGAGTAGGAATTTGGCCCACTTTTAAATTCAAATTGTTTAGTTTGTGAAATTTGACCCAAATTTTGGAAATCTATTTCTCACTTTACCTCATCGTCACAGGCATCGTCGCGAGGGTGAGGACAACCCTTCCGTACAACCTGATATCCCTTTTGTTCTTCCCTTTACATACACGGCGAATCGGAATTCAGTCCCACAGGGGAAAGGTGGTTTCTACCTCAATAAACCCTCAAAACTGTACTACGGGGCAATGTTTTGCGGAAAGGGATAAAATCTATTTTCTCAAAACGACATAGTTGTATGAGTCATTTTTTTTCTATCCAATTTCTCATTCTTTTACAAGGATTGAGTTTGCTGGTCCCGTACCTATGGAACTTTGTAAGAGTCACTAACTGGGTCGACAGAAGCCCCGGGTGCGCTATGGTGTTATGGTGAGTAAGAAAAACGTTATATTTTTAACTTGTTCGAATTATATGTGAAAACTACTGTTTTTTTGGTCTTCTTTCTTTTCCATTTTTTGCAGATGGGGAAAAAAAGGGGCCAAACCTAGGTTTTCAAAAGGAAAATAACTTTTATGCTTGGAGAACACTGATACAGCCTTTCTACATGCAAGTTATGAACCTTCCCTAACAAACGTGAGTTTGTAAGTATGTTTCACAGAAAATTCCACCCTTAGGAAACCTTGAAATATAACTTGTAGAGCCCTAAGAAACTGAAACAAAAATAGTACACTAAAAGCAGCAGATAAAGAGAACTGGAAATTTAATTTGTTGGATCGAATTTCCTCATTTTCACCTCTTCTTCGGGTTTTGTTACGGGGTTTTAGTGCTGAAACCCATTGGAACAAACCAGATCATTTACGCTCCCCCTGCCTTGACCCACATGTCTCACAAAACACAACACAGAAAAACCCCCTTTTTCATGGGAGCATCTCCTGTATGACTGACTTACACGATTTAACCATGTCAGAACTTCTTTGAGACTCTGGGGGAAAAAAGGCATTGATGGCGGAAATCCGGAGTGATCTGCACCCTTTTCTCAGGAGTCACAAAAGTCTATCTTTTCCTCAGTAATTTCCCACAGTTGTGATCTTTTCTTTATTTAATTTTTAAATTTAAAGCTAAAATTTCACCAAAAAAAAAGTTAAAAAATCGACTCTTCCTTGTATTGAAAAAAAAAATATATCTATTCAGTGGCTCCCAAGCATGCTTTCCCAAAGGGCACCAGTTACCCGCCATCAATGGGCCACACCCATCAAAACGTCAAGTTCGCTAACTCGCCAATCGTCAGGGAAAGGATGTGCCATGATCCAACAAAGCGCGATGATGCTATCCCCCGGTCTTTTTTTAGGGGCCCAAACCCTTTCCCCTTGCCCTTCAAAAAAATAACGGGCTCTTCCTTTCGAGTAAGTCAAGCCCTGTCAGTTTTCATGCTTTTAAAAAAATAATTTGATAATGGGAATGATTTAAAAATAAAATGCGGCATTGCTTTTTTTTTTAAAGGAAAAAAGAAAATAATGATAGAAACACTTTCTTTTTCCAAAAACCCCAAAACCTTTGGAAATGAACCCTTCAACTGCGTGGCGGGATTGTGATCCCCCAAAAAAAATTTATAATTATGACAATGAGGCATTTCCTTGGTGGACTTTTTTAAAGCCTAGGGGCCCTTTAAACCCCCCAAGTGCTGCGACGAGAAAAACAATTTTTTTCCCCTTTTTGGTAAAAAGTATTATTTCTACAGCCCTTTTGCCTTCCTTTCTCAGACTGTAGACCTCATCAGACATTTTCATGTCATAGGCTTTCGTTAAACTATATGCCCTTTCCCGGCATTTGTATGCTATTAGTTTTTTCAGCTCATATTCACCTTTAAATAGACCTTGTCCACTCTTTTAAAGATTTTGCGGGGCCACCGCCACCTCGCAGGCTGAGTTCGAGGGGGAGGGAGATCCAAGTCGGGGATCGGGGATTACAGGATTCCAGTCTCTCTTCGCAAATTTCCAATGGCATATCATTACAGCTGCAGAGAATTTCCCCAGAAAGGTGTGTTATTGTGAAATTTTTTTTTTTTGGGGGTACCCATTTCTCAAGCGTGTTTATCATTCAGGTCCCAATTTCATAATCCTTCGTTTCTTGGACGGGAAATTTTTTCGTGATACTTTTGCACCCCCATGGCGGAGTGGCGAGCGTGGAAGTGCACGAATTTTGGGGCACCGCATGATGGTCTCGGAGCTGGATCAGACCAAAAATTCGTCGCTTTCCCCCTTTGGGGTCTCATTGCAAACCCGGGTAAGTTATCCAAGTCCCAATCGCATGACCTATCTCAGCTGAATAACACAAAATTCATACACTGATCTTATAGCATACGATAATTTTCCATGTTATTTTTCCAAACATTGAGGTTTCCTTACACATCCAGGCTGAAAGTTATGGGACCTGCTGAATGGGCCGTGGATCGCGGATGTCTTGGTATACTTCAGGAGAGAATCTCCCCTTTCTATGCTGTTGTGGCTAAGGAATACTTTCGAAATGGGATCTAGTACCCCACCTCGGTAGTAAAAATAAGGTGAACCATCTTAATCACTGAGGGAAACGTGTAAAAATTTTAGGAAAGCTCAGAGACTATATTGGTAGATTTCCCTCACCATTTTGGATCTAACCAGCAGGCACCCTTTTACGGTCTCCGATTCCCTTGCTCCACCGGACCCGGAGGCCGTTCTTCTTCGCATGTCTTCCCCAAAATGCAAAGATTCGACTACTGTTGATGGCGTCTATGTTCCCAACCAACATTGACAATTTAAATACCGAAATTACCACTTCTTCCGAAAAAGATTCATTCTTCCCATCCATCACTGATGTAAGTACCAATATTTTAGTCTTTTATCACCAAACTGCTCATGGTTACTCATCTCTCTTGGGGAACTTTTATTTACTTATGTTTGGTCTTTTTTTATTTTATTTTTTTTTTGTCATCATCTCTTTCCCTGTAGCTCTATTTTTTTTTCCTGCCCTTTTTGTCGTGCCAGCGAATACTTTGCCACTTTTTTTTTTGGGACCAGTTTTTTCCCCCCCCATAATTTTACCCCCTTTTTCTTCCCCAGTCCGTAGGAAAAAAATTTTCCCGCAAAGAGAAGAAAAACCTCCACGTCGTCCACGAGGCGGGTCTGGATAGAATTACAACGACTCCACAATAATCCTTCCCTGGGGATTGCGTCGACCCCCCCCACAATTTCTACGAAAACTCGTGCAGAAATTTTGGGTCTTTTGGAATATCGCCCCGAAAATATAAGTCAAACACACAGCGGAGTTCAGGGGGGAGGAGGAAAGGGGACTTTGGGGTCATTAAGAGAGGTAAGAACATCACCAGACAGTAACTGGCCTTAGTGGGGTTTTGGGGAAGGGGGGGGAAATTAGTTAGTAGTGATTATAGAATTTTACTGAATGTCTAGATCGTTAGCAAAAAGAATGAAGCTGGATAATGATAAAAGAGGCAGAGACAGATAGGCAACAGAACGGGAACCCAAAAGTATCTACGTCACTTTTCCAGTTTGAGATCGCAGTCCGCCAAACCCCGCGTCAAAAAACGAGCACCATCAATGGGGCGGGGGGAGAAATTTTTACCCCCGCAATTTAGGGAGTCATGGGAAGTTTTGAAACCTTCCAGTTGTGTGTGTGGGTTTTTAAATTCACCTAAAAACACTAGGGGAAAGTTTCCCCCGGGTTTCCCTACTAACAGAGATATTTGTAGACTTGCATAGAAAAAGAAAAGAAAAAAGGCAGTTGTGAAAACGGTTCATGAATTTGGGAAAAATAATGTTAATGCCTTGCAGGGGCCCCCACCCTTAATGACCCCAGGTGCCAACTGCTACAACGCCAGAATTCGGTCAGCAATCACAGAAAAAGGGAATCTAACAGCAACTTTCAAACAGGGAACCTGTTGGGACTGAAAAAGTTTAGGGATCACTTTACGAACACCCCAGGCCCCTTTTATAGACAAGCATTCCATCACAGTTAAAGCCTTACTCCATTTGCCCGACCACCGGTTATCGTCGTCCTTTTAGATGAAATACGAAAATTTTCTTTTCTTCTATTGCGTGAAACATTAGCATATCTTCATCTTTTTCAAAATATCCAACGCGGGTGATTCAAACGGGGACGCAGAGCCAGTCTGATCATTCGCATAACTCTCTTCCCCAGGGTAAACCCCCATGAGCTGGGCGAGAGAGCGCCCCGGATGATGACGGCCTTCCTCCGGCGGGGGCTCGAGGGGAAAACCCTTGGGCAAACACGGGGCCCTACGAGGGCGGGGGGCCCCGACCTCAAAACCTCGGCGTCACCTCCCGGGCCCGGGGTTACGCCTATCCTTTTTGTCACGAGTCCGGACTCGGCGCCCGGGGCTTTCTGTCTCCCTTTCCCAGTCCTTTGAGGGGTCGCTTTTTTCTTGCGTTTGTTTTGTAAGGAAAAAAATTCAAACTTCATATTTGTTATAACCTATATGGTAATAGAGTCCAAATGAATGTCAGGGTTTTCAAAAACCACTGGGAATTTTAGTCGGGGAGCAAAAAAGATATATATATTATTATTATTATATATATATAATAATAATATATATATTATATATATATACAGCCCATACGAGTTGGCATGGCATGTGCATACATGATTGTATGTTTGTGCATTTTCTGAGCGTACATCATAGGTTTTTGGGGTGTGCAGTATTTCTCAAAATTTTGTATTTAAAGGTTGTATCTAATCGTCCCTTTTCGGGTTTAACCAAAAAACATTAAAATGGGATTGAGGCTCCAGAATATACGTACCACCAAGATTTTTAGTCTTAACTTGTCCCTTTTTGACGCGAAAAGGGATATTTGGACGTCAATCTTATATAAGTTGAAGAAAAGAAAACTTGAACTTTAAAAGTAAAAATTTTGGGATTTTCGTAAATTTTTTATGTAAATGTCACATATTTTCCTAAGTTTTGAATGTAAAAGTAATAATTTTTTCCCTCACAACAAGAGGAAAAAATTAAATTTCTTTTTTTAAAATCTTCAGGGGCAAAGTATTAATGGGGAAATGATGGCGGGGAAAAGGGGCAAACCTCAGCGGGAATACACGTAAACTGAAGAGTATTTTTTTTGTTTAAATCTGCAGTGGCTTGTTTAAAATGCTGGGTATGAATGGAAAAGGGGTTTTTTCGTACCCTTATAGTAAAATATCAAGCATGTAGATTTCCCTTTACTCATGGGAATTCCCGGGAGAACCTTTTATGACCCTTTTTTTTTTGTGCCAGGGTTTTCTACCTAGTCTTTCAAGTTTCCGGATGAACCACCCTAAACTGAGAAAAAAAATCTAGAGTAATAAAAAAGAGAAGGGTTAAAGCCGCTCTTTGCAAAAGGGGAAATTCAAGATTCCCGGGGCGTATTACCCCTCAAAAAAAGTTATCTTCCAGGTTTTACTTTTCCCAAAATGAGGACGTGGGCCCCTCCGATTGCGGCCTTCGATGGGCAAAAGGTCCCGGGGTTTTTCCCTCTTTTAAAAGAGCCTGATTTCACCGCTGGGATTTCGTCGTTGCCAAAGGGGAGTACGGGGTGCAGTTTTTTGATTTTTTCGATTTTTTTTTGTTTTCTTCCTCTCTCTTCTATTTTCTTTTCTCTTTTTTATTTTAAACTCTCTCCCCCTTTTTTTTTCTTTTCCTTTTTTGTATGGTCCTCCCCCTTTTTCCCTTCTCCCCCCCTCTCTCTCTCTCCCTCCCTAAATATTTAAGTCTTGAAGTAGGAATAAAGGGGAGGAAAAGCGAATGTGGGATATACAACCCTTTTTTTTGTTTTACGTCATACCCGGGCTTAGATTTCGAAATCCCCAGAAAGCCAAAATAACAATTAAGATGAGCGTCAAAGGCATCAAGAGTGAGGAATTGAAGAGAGATTAACAAAGGGAATCTTAGAAAAAAAAAAGATGTCAGGAGAAAAAAAAAAAACGAAACAGAAAAAAAGAAAAAGTTTTATAATAATTATAAATCCGGAAGATGACTGAAATAATATAAAACAATGTAAATTAGGAAAGGGAAAGCAGATATCAGGGTAAAAAAGAACAAAAAAAAGAAATAAATAAATAAAAAATATGTAATAAAAGTATAATATATATATATATATATATATATTATATATAATTAATAATATAATATATATTATATATACACACAAATAATGCTCCATACTTTTTAAATTAATAATATCATTTTATTATGACAGGTATCATCGAGGGGAAAGCATCACCCAAATTTTTTTTTCAAAAAAGTTTAAATGGGCATGCTGAGATCTCAACACAGACGTTTACTGGTAACCCGAAAATGAAAAACCGGGAGGAGTGATTTTTCCGTGGTTAAAGGGAACCTTCTACCATACACACACGGCACCACACAGAACACACCCGCCATGACACACCAAACCCCACACACACACACACACACACACACACACACACACACACAACACACACACACCACACACACACAACACCACATTAACACTAAAATAATAAACACAGACACAAAATAAAAAACTACGACAACACAATTCAGTATTTTAACAGAAATAAATAGTAAATAAAAAGTAAACGAAAAAAAAAATGTATATTTTTTAAATAATAAAAAGATATATGTGGGATGTAATAATGCTGATAAAGGTAAATACGATAGTAGTAGTAACAATGATATTAATTGTAATAATAATAATCCTAATGGCAATGATAAGATAAAATTTAAAAGGGAAAAATAAATGACATGGAAAATGAAATCTTCATCATTATCCCAAACATTTTCATCACTGTTACTGTTTTTTATCATTGTTTTATGACAAAGTACACAAAGGATAAATATAATTTCATTTAGTAATAAAAAATAATAAATGGGAGAAGTTGTAATATTGCTTAATATTTTAGTATTTGGGAAAAGTTGCACGATGTATTAGTTTGACTTTAAAAAAAAATCCCCGTACTTTATGGAACGGACATTTTTATGTTTTTGCCCGGCACAAAGGGGGGCCCCGCGGAGCTGACGCTGCCACGAGCCCTCTGCATGAAACGAAGACGGGAAACAAAAATTTGATAGCAGGGGGACCGTTGGTTTAGAGGAAATGAGGTCGACAAGGAAAGTGGTTTTAAAGGGAAAGTGGGCGGTTTCATTGAGGTTAAGCAAAACGGGTTCCCAAGGAAATTTGGGGATGGCAAAAGCACGATTGTACAAATACTGCTTTCATTTTCTACCGTGGTTCTTTTTGTTTTTTCAAAGGGACGGGTTTTTATATCAAAAACTACGATCGATTTTAAAAGTACCTTTTTAGATTTAAGCCTATTTATCGTGGCAGTGGAGATAACCGTTAAAATATTTGTTCTTAAAGTTGACGTTCACACTTGCATCCTTTTGGCTTAGAATTGAAAAAAAAATTTTAAAAAAAAAGAAAAATATAAGATTTTTCATTTTTAATTCTTGGTAAAAAAATGCTTGTCGTGTATGAAAAGAAAAATTTTTCTTTAAACCCTTTTCCCTTTGGAGTATTTTTCCCTTCCCCTTTTTTTAAGTAAAATTTGCCCCCGTGACCGTGGGGTTTATGCTACATGCTAAAGGGGAGACATCCCGGGGGGGGGAGATTAAGGAGACATTTAGGTGGGGAGTTAAGGGAGAGGGACAGAGACGCTGACCCCTTTGGATTTGAACAGAGGATACCGTCCCTGGCGATAAGTAAACACGCCGACGCCAGCAGAGACTCCCCCAAGATAAAGTATTTACACGGTATTTAAATAAAATGCTTCGCCCGTTCTTACTATAGGGGAAAGGCGATCTTTTAAAAAAACCGAAAAGCTCAGTTTCCATTGGCTAAATAGAGGAGAGGCATAGAAAACTTATATTATGGATCTGTAAATAGGGACTGAAAATTTTTTTTAGATCACCATTTTTTTATTCACATATTTGCGTTTAAACCCTTTTTCGAAATTCTTAATTAATCTCCAAAAAGAAAACTGAAATCTTAAAAAAGTCGTTAGAAAACGCAAATCATTAAATGCCTGATAATCATGCTATACAGTACCTTTTTCCCCAATAGCACTACTAAAACTCTCTATCCTAAATCGTCTGTGGGCAACTCATAAGGAAACATTATAAACGTTTTCCCCTGATTCATAAATTGGGTTTTAGTTTATCACCTTGCAAAACCCACTTTTTCGTCTATGAAACGAAGCTCTTCGGCTTAATATTCAAACCAGTGAATATGGGCACTTCGCTTTAATCAGTTGAACAAGAAGGAACCAAGAGTATTCGATATTTTGCGCGTTCTTTCTCATTTTCTCTGCTTATGCGGCTATAACTTTATCATTCACATATCTAAAATCAAATCTGTAGATATTAGGAATTATTCATCGTCAAAAGACTATAGATACAGGCAAGACAATGTTCATCAGCAAATGACTACACAACACAGACATTATTCATTAGTAAAAGATTATAGATGTGAGCTAAAGGCTATAGATACAGACATTATCCATCTACGAAACCCACGTTGGACCCTTTTTCACAATGAAGCTTTCAGAATCCTCAGAGAGGTCTATGAATCTTATCTTCTATGAATTCCATAACCTCTCTACTCGTGGACTTTTCAACTCCTAGATGAACAGTCAGTCAGTCATTCGCCATGACGATAAGGAATCCTGCAGAGGAGAAAATTAGGATAGGTGATTATCAAAGAAATTCAAAGCAGACGTCATTATCAAAGAAAATATAAGTAGAAGTCAAAATCAGAATCAAAGAAAATCAAAGCAGGTCTGATTCAGAATCAAAGAAAATAACAAGGGGTAACATAAGATAAATCAAAGAAGAGGTCAATCACAAATTCAAAGAAAATCAAAATAGAGGTCGAGAAGATATTTGCAGAACATATTTTCAGTTCCGGTAATTTACAATTTTTTAAACAACCTCGATCTGAATTGTACTAATTAGTCACATGAAATGCATCAAATACTACTACAGTAAAACTACCGTACCCGTGTCCAAGAATTTCAGGGTTGTGCGTAGACTCTTATATAACATCGTAAGCTAGAAGAAAAAATGCTTGTAGAAATCACAGAGCAAAATTTAACTTTTCTTCTCTCATATATGGCGGTCGGAGAAAGTCATGTTTTTTCAGATCTTAATATTTCTAGTGGGATGAGAATTGTGAAAAGTTTGAGAATTTCTGGCAACAGTGATGAAGTAGTGTGCCTCTCCCATTGCCCGTGTGTGCGTGTAGGATGGGAAGATGACAGCAATCATAATAATCACACCAGTGATAAGTACAGCCATCATCCCTAAAAATATTTAAGCCTGGGCTGGTTGTGGTCAGAGGGAGAACGACAGAGAACGGACCAATTTACAGTGTTGCCGCCCTCTCTCACGCATATGTGTTATTGCAATATTATATATAAACAAGATTCTGAATAATACTTTCAGTGTCTGTTAAACAGAGAAACTGTATACCTCTCTCCTAAAGAGTGTCATGAAGGATAACGTTTTTTTTTTCTCTCTCTCTCTTTTCTTTTCTTTTCTTTTCAACGAGGTGTGTCACGCCGGGAAATATATTAAATACATATCAGTTTGGTAATACAACTTTATTTCACACTCTTTACATTAAAAGCATCAAAATGTTTCTAGAATAAATTCATCTGTACATCCACCCACCCATATGAAACAAAATCTGTAACACCTCAAAAACTGTTCTCCTGTTAGCAAGTTGTCTACAGTATTTTTTTTTTTTTTCTCTTTTGATATTCGGAACTTGTGTCTAATCAAAATAATTTGCCACGTCCTTCCGAACATCACCAGCTGGAAGACCATTCTTATAGCATTTATGAAGTAATGACTATACACTGTGGTCTTGGGGTTGAGGGTCTGATGGACAGTAGAACCTACAAGATATCAAGCATTTGTCTAAACCAAGTGTGAAAAGGCAGACATGACGCGTCAGTCGAAAGTTAACTAAGGATTCTTTTTAAACATAATTTCACATTAATTATATAAGAGGCACAAGTGCAAGATAGAAGGGATATACCCAGAGAAATTTTTAGCATATATGAATTTCAATAGTTTTTATTGAAATCATGTCCTCTAATAAGGAAAGGGTTAACGAAAACAATTAGTGTAAGTAAATAATTCCAGAGATAAAGTACGTGGTTCATTTCATACCAGGAATCGATGAAAGGCAAAGTTCCCCGGGTAAACACAGGTATTGGAAGAGCATTAGTAACAGATATTCACTTCATTGCAACTTTTTTTTATATAAAACAAGCAAAATTGCATATTTAAATTCCCGTATGAGCTATATTTTTGTGACAGAATAGTGGAGTGAATGACGCTCAAGAAACAAAATTCATTTCCCTACGAAATTTGACCACAACATCAGACTTTCCGTATCAGAGATCAGATACGATCAGTCATGCCTTAGAATATATAACAAACAACACAGCAGTAATACTGAGACATATAACGCGTCACCTTTGGTTGAAAGTGCAACTGCGTTACTTAGTGAGACATATTCTAACTCGCTACGAAACTAGAATACTGCTCACATATACAACCTCATTTCCTATTTTTCCTAGTAGCATCTCTTCTATGGTGGACTGAAATTTCATCACTGATAACATGAACTTCGGTATCGCAGAGAACACAACGATCACCAGGGGAAACCAGCTAAGCTAATGTTTCACTTAAATGGGTCAGGAAATCTTGAAGTCAACCAATGTTCTGTATAAACCAAAATAAACGGTAGATTTCGTGATATACTTCCAACGTGACTGTCTTTTTTTCTGGAAACATTTGTTTTACGTCACAACATCTAATACATAATAATGAGAATATATGATCTACAAATTTATCTAAAAGCAAACAATAAGCATAGGGAAAATTTAAGTAGCAAGACTAACAACATAATCAAAGAGGCAATCATACTTCAAATACTGCTAATATCCAATTAACAATTCTGTAATAAATCCTTCTAATTTCACCTAATAAACTATCAGCGTGCCATGGACGTTTTATTCTGAAATTTTGCTGAAAATTGCTAAATTGTCAAAAAAAATAGGATAAGACTATGTCGCAAATTGTAATTAATCCAATTTCAAACTCCATGGATATCATCTTGTGCTGCATGGCATATGCTATATGATCATTATTTTCCTTTTAGTGTGGTATGTGATATATTATATATATATATATATATATATATATATATATATATTATATATATATATATATATATATATATATATATATTTAATATGTTTATACATATTGGTTCATATGCGTTGAAAAATACACACGAATTAACAATTTTATCTTCTACATGTTCCGCTCACACTATGAAATACAGTCGAGTCATTCATGTAACAACTGCGTGTCTTCCCAGTGCTGCCAGATTCGTCCTGGTCGGGTCGTGTGGCGTGAGACAGTCTACTTTTTCGTGATGGACTGTTTGCGTTCCTTCTCGAGCTGTTTCTTGAGGTCTAGTTCCAGTTGCTTGACTCTTGCTCTCGTCATCTCCACTCCTTCCTCGCAACACTCCTTGTAGAACGGGAAGTTCTCCTGGACAAACATAGGGGCATACATGAAGAGTCTATGTGTTGTCTTGGAAAGCACACACGCACATACACATACACACTCAAGTAAACCAAAAGTATGTACGCATAACGTCATTACATATTTCATAGGTATAAAAAACTCTCGTCATTATTTGTAATATTCGTTAGGAGCTTAGTTTTTTATATTTATTGGAACTCACGATTAGTTACATATAACTGTGGTGGATTTGTGTGTGTGAGTGCGTGGGTGGACAAGCGTGTGTGTGTGTGTGTGCGCGTGTGTGTGTCCTACTGTGTGCGTGTGTGTATCCTTATGTGTCCGTGTGTGTGCCCTTATGTGTGCGTATGTGTATGTGTGTGTACGTGTCTGTCTATCTATGCGTCTATGCGCATAACTCACCTTCATCCTTTGGGTCCACCTGAGGACTTCGCCGTAGCACTTGTAGGAGTAGTCCATGGCGTCCAGCTCAGTGATGGACGCCAAGACGGAGATGTCAGCGATGGTATACTTCTCGCCGCACAGGTAAGGGACGCCGCCCGTCTCCAGGAAGGTGTCCAGGTAGTCCAAGCTGGTCTTCAACAGGTTCTCCTTGTCGGGGTCTGGAGGTAATCCCTGGTGCATTTTGGGAGCCTGGAAGAGGGTTTCTCTTCATTAAACTGCTCTGGCAAGGACGTGCAATTATGATGAAATATTATGCTGTAGAATTCATTTACTTATCTACGTATCTGTCTGTTTAGTCATATATACTGTGTATGTAGTACACACACATGGAAAAATAAGAATGCTATATATTTTGAAAATTACTTTCAACTGTTACATTCCTAGGTATTCCAAATGACATATATGCACAAACACATATTATAAACACAGGTTTATAATTGTAGTGAACGAGTCAGTAAATATTTCTTTTCGGTAAACTAATTCTTTATCAGACATTCAACGAATTCCATGCAATGTGTCCCTCTAAAGTAATATCGTATTGGAATTTTGTGTTCTATCGCTTTTAACATTTCAACAGACTTTTTATCACAACTTAACGTGAAATCACAAAAGGTTAAACTGATTTAACCCACAGTGAAAATTCTATTATACAAGAAAAAAAAAAAAATAATTCTAGAGCAAAAGACTTATCAGTCAAAAACAAAAGAATGAAAGAGAAAGAAAGGGAATGAAAAGGAAAAAATGAAAGGAAAAGCAAAGGGAAATAAGATAGAAAAAAGAAGAGGTTAACGAATAAGAAATCAAGAAAGAGTGGGAAAAATGAAGAAAGAGAAGTATAGAAACAGAAAGAGGAAAACGGAAGGAAGAAAACAAAAAAAGGAAGAAAATAAGAGAGAGAAAAGGAAAGAAAGAAAGGAAAAAAGAAAAGATGAAAAAGGGAAAGGGAAGAAAGAAACGAAAAAGAAAGAGAGAGAGAGAAAACAGCGGCACTCACGAAGTACTCCTTGATGGCGTGGTACAGCGTCCCCATGTCGAAGAAAAGCATCCGATCCACCCGTGCTCTCTCCTCCGGGTCGGTTGGATACAAGTACTGTGTCTCCTCCGTGACGTATTTGTTCATGACATACATCATGATGGCGCGGCTGTCGGCAAAATATGGCATAATTAATTTGACTGCAAGGAAAAGATATGGAATGGAAGCATAGAGATCAAAACGTTACAAATAACAGTGACAGAAAAATGCTGGATGGTGATGAAGAAAACGCGATCATGACTGTAATGAAATAGACGGGTAATGATATTATAAATAGCAAGGAAATGCAGTGGAGGGAATAATAGCAGTGAAAATATGAAAGATCCAACATTTCTGATAACAGTTAAAGTAAAATGCTATGGTGATAATGAAAACGCGATCTTGTTTGTAATGAAATGCAGGGAGAAAAATAACAATGAAAGCATAAATGGTAACATGGCAGATAACAATAAAAGGGAAAATGATGGATGATAACAAACGGCCATGATTATAGTAATAGAATGGGAGAGAGAATGCTAATATTAAAAGAAAACATAATGAGAACAGCAATGCAGATAATAGGAATATTATGGAAATAGTAAAAGAAAACGGTTACAGTAAACTTCACGGTCCAAGGAAAATGGGTCAGCTCCATTCCGCATTCACTTTCGGTGGAGATTTCGATGTAGGTTAATTTTATCCCCCCCTCCTCTCTCTCTCTCTCTCTCTCGCTCTCTCTCTCTCTCTCTCTCTCTCTCTCTCTCTCCTCTCTCTCTCTCTCTCTCTCTCTCTCTCTCTCTCTCTCTCTCTCTCTCTCTCTCTCTCTCTCTCTCTCTCTCTCACTGTTATTAATTCTTTTAGTTCAGCATATATTAACGCTTTCCGTTGCGGACTTTGTGTAAGGACAGTTTATAATTGCGATTGTATGTAATCATTATTATAACTATTATAATAATAATTATTATTATTATTGTTATTATTATTATTATTATTATTATTATTATTATTATTATTATTATTATTATTATCATCATCATCATCATCATCATCATCATCATCATCATCATCATATCATCAATACTATTATTATCTTTATCATTATTATCATTATCATTAGTAGTAGCAGTAATATTGATATCATCATCATCATTATCATTTTCAACATATTATAATCATCATAATACTCGGAGAAATTTATATGCAAGTTTTGGCTATCAATAGGAGGTAAAGATTTTATTTTCCACGATATAAATGTTAGTGTACAATACTAAACTGAAGATAAAAGCGCATTTATGTCTGAATTTCTCAGCCTCTACACGTTATGCTTGGACGATTTTGATCACAATGGCTTGCCTTTTTTTTTCTTCTTTGTTTTTCATTTATTTTATATTTGTTGGCCAGTGTTTTTTTTCTTTTCTTATTTCTCTTTTCTTTCCAGTTCTATATCTAAAACAAATCTATTTTAAGTCCTTCCTCCTCTTTTTTTTTCCACAGCAACCACTTCCACACCGCATCCACCCGGCAACCCTAATCCCGCTCCATTCATCCACCTCTACCCTCCCTCCACCTCCCCCTCCCACCGACGTCTCACGCCCCTCTTCCCAGCAGGTAACCCCGCCTCCTCCGCTCCTCAGTCGGCCCTCCCTTCCCTCTCCCTCCCTCCTCCCCCCACTCCCTGCTCTCACGATCCCCCGGCCGGCGTGCTCATTTCGCCTCTATGCTAATTACCTCATTAATTATTCATTCCGCCATAAGTTCCCGTCCGAAGTGCGAGCGGCCGCCCAGGTGGGCCCCGCCGCGCCGTCGGAGGGGCTGGCGGGGCGAGGCAGTGGCGAAGGTGTGATGACCTGTTGCGAACCCTGGCAAACGGCGCTCTTCATCGTGTGACGTCAGAGAGTGCGAACGCAACGTCGCCTCAATGGACTAGACTAATCGACTGTCCGAATTTATTCCCGCTGCCTAACCTGATTACGGTTGGCTTCTTTCCTAAATGTAGTTCGAAGGAGAAAGAGAGAGAGAGAGAAAGAGAGAGAGAGAGAGAGAGAGAGAGAGAGAGAGAGAGAGAGAGAGAGAGAGAGAGAGAGAGAGAGAGAGAGAGAGAGAGAGAGAGAGAGAGAGAGAGAGAGAGAGAGGGAGAGAGAGAGAGAGATAAAGGGAGTGAGACAGACAGACCACAAAATGCAAAACAACAAATGTTTCCTGTTAACACACAACCGGGACACAACGAACCACAAACAACCAACACGCAGCAGAAGAAACACCCACATGTCACAGCGTTTAAAGGAACACAAATTCTCATGCAAACACGATGACCACGAACGAAAAATTCTCAAATGACACGTTGCCGACTGGCGGTCACCTCTTACCGCAGCGCTGCCAGCTGGACGTGTCATGAACCTTGGATACAGAAACGTGTATTTGTATTCGACACAGAGACAAACGCGTTCCAATACTGCCTGATAACTCGGCCGCTCCACTTCATCTTCTTTGGAATTTGCCATCCAGGGGACACGTGGCCTATGATCGCCTATTGTCCTTTAATGGTCACATTAGATTGATTTGTTGATAGAACATATAATGGGCAGTAACCTTATTTTGATTTAAATTACGGTTTTCTCTTTTGCATTCAAAACAACACATGAATAAAAAAAATCTGAACCTTAAGTATTTAACATTTATATGTTCATATTTTTGTTGATTTTTGTTTTTTATTCTTAATATGTCACACATTTACTTTTCACAAGTTAACGATCCCATGAGACATGTTGTATGCTCTGCATTACATTGATTCCCTACTAACATGTCATCTATCCTTTTTAATATTTTTCTTTACTTTCTGGCTTTTGACTTGTCTGTTCTGAATCACATGGAACTTGTTGCGGGAAAACAGTAGGGGAGGGGGAGATAAAGAGACTCGTCTCCGTTTTCTCGATTTAGTACCAAGCAGGAAAGTGTCCCGCCACGAGTAACAACGGTATTACGATAAACAACCAAGGAAAGAACGTGATGAATAGAAAACAAAAATGTTTGGCCTTAAAAAAAAAGTGCACAACACCTTCCAAATTGGGAGAAAATAAGGGCAAAATGTAAAAACAAGAGGTGAAATAGAGAGAAAAAAATGTGCATCAAAAGAATATTTCAAAAAGTATGGGTACAGCTGCTTCAAAATATCCAGGCCTTTCAAAAAAATCCACACACATCAAGTCCTCGTTGTTTACTGTCCCAGGAAATCTATCTCTTTCTCTCTACTGCCGTCCTTCACATAAAATATCCGGCAGCAAAGCAGAAAAAGACAGATCCACAGGCAGACTGCGATGAAGGAGGTTCCATGGTGTGATGAAGGAGGTTCCATGGTGTGATGAAGGGCTTAGTCGATGGTTCTTTTTTCTACTTGCAGATTCGTTTTCCGTTTGTTTGCTTTTTCAGAAGACTTTCGTTTTACTTTTCCAGAGACCTCATGTGAACTTGGAAAGTGCTACTGGTAAAAGAATATAGACAGTTACCTGTCTTTGCTGCTCTTTTTGTTAGAAAGATTAAAATGAAAAATACAGACTTGCAGGCACATATACTGATCACTTGAACATTCTGACAAACACCCGACGACGTATACATATGATCATCTTTCCCCTTAAGCACACAGAAGAAAAATAAAGCATAGCCTTTAATAAGAATGATGTAATGAAACATAATAACGAACAAGTGAATCACACAAGTAGATGCTCCAGCAACCACTCGTAGACCACCTATCACCACCGGGAACCATGTCACTTGAGGCGAAAATCCTAAAGACTGTTACGAAGCAACCGACCATACCGCTCGCCGTTTTGTCTTTCACATGATCAATGTCCACCTGTCATCTTGCTGGACATTAATCACGGCTACAGGTCCAGCATCTCCATAATCTACCCCGGTATCCCGTCCGTTGCACTGAATATAGAAATTAGGGAGATAATTACTTCCCTAATACCTATCTCCAGCTACACATATTCGTCACACACGGCTTGGTGTGTGATCGTGTAGTTAGCCTCATTTCGTATTTTGATGATGGTTTCCTATTACCAATTAGAAGACCCAACGCTGTTAGGACTAAGACTGATGACTTCGATTCCACATTCTT
The DNA here is from genome assembly GCF_015228065.2 of Penaeus monodon. Classification (NCBI taxonomy): domain Eukaryota; kingdom Metazoa; phylum Arthropoda; class Malacostraca; order Decapoda; family Penaeidae; genus Penaeus; species Penaeus monodon. The sequence continues at coordinate 44,105,218 of NC_051389.1, forward strand.
AAGTGGCTTTCCAAGTCGGTAAAGCACCAGACCAAGTGGGTTGCTTCCATTTATGGGTATATACGAAGAAAGGACAAAGGGAAAAAAAGATGTCCTAAAGAAATGGCCAAGCTATAAGAAAGACCATATCTTCCAGCTTTCCATGATCAAGGTAGGTAGAGAGAGAGAGAGAGAGAGAGAGAGAGAGAGAGAGAGAGAGAGAGAGAGAGAGAGAGAGAGAGAGAGAGAGAGAGAGAGAGAGAGAGAGAGAGGAAAAAGAAAAGAAAAGAGCGCAGCGCCACCAGCCCGACGCCGGTTCAGGTTGGGCCGCGTCCGCCCTCCTCCGGCGCCGCGCTCGAAATAATTAAGCGGCCCTGATGGCTCGCCCGCGGCCATATGGATTGACTTTCATGAAAATTCATACCTGGAGTCGTGCGGGTATCGTACATTCGCCCGTAAATTGACCCTTATTTTCGCCCATTAGCATTTTCGACGACGCGGTTGCCTGGAAAGGTCGAAGCTTCTTGACCTCGGAGCGAAAGCGATGGAAAGAGGGTCAAGAAGAGTCGCAAGGAGAGGGAGAAAAGGGAGAATAAACGCAAGAAATGGGGACTCACTAAAAAAGGGGGAGAGATGTATTACACGCAGGAAGAGAATAAGACAACGGTAAAAGAAGTGGTCAGGGAAATAAGAAAAAAGGAAAAAAAATATGCTTACAGATGAGAAAAAGGGGGAAGTGAGAGGGTGGTGAAACAAGGACAGAGAAGAGAAAGGAAGACGAAACAAGAAAGGGAGAAAGGTTAAGAGGTACACACACAAGAGGTGTCAAAAAAAGATGGAGAGGGCGCCGTCAATAACTCATTTCTCATCCATCCTTTCCCCGACGTCGAAATTTTAAGACCTTTGACCTCCTGTCCCTCCCACCTAGCCGCAGGTAGGCCTAGGAGGGCCAGAGAGAGAAGGCGCCGGGAGGGGGAGGAGGAGGGGGAGAGGGCTATCAGTCACGACGGCGAGAGAGGTCGTGAGAGCGGGTCGGGCGGAGGAGGCCTGGGGTGGAAGTGGGTGTGTGAAAGGGGGGGGGGGCGGTGAAGTGTTTGTGGTGGGGCGGAGCTGCGTCGTAATGACAGACAGACAGATAGTGAGGATAATAAACAGATCGGTGAAATAAAATCAGAGTAATCTAATGCTCGAGATGACATAATATTAAGAAAATACAATCGAAAAACATTCTAAAAATTAAACGTCGGTCGCTGCCGGTTTGCCGTCTCGCTCTATTCACCAACCAGCGGTTGTACAGTATTATGCTCAAGACCTAAAACAATCTCGCCCTCTTTGTTTCCTGAAACAAAACTAGACACGGGTGGCCGGGTTTTCTAACAGAAGTCAAGTCAGTCATAAAAGGGCGTCGCAGCGGAGCGCAGCGCCGGCAGAGCGGCCCCGCGACCGGCAGCCCTCCCGGCCGCCGCCGCTCTCCCGCGGTCTCGCCACGGCGCGACGGTGCCACATTCCTCCGGCGTGTCGCGGGGGTCGACCGCCTCGGCAAGGTCTCGCCGAAGGACTCGCCGCTATATAATGCATTCTACCAGTTCGCCGGAATGCTGGTCCTTCGTCATCTCATGTAGGGCCCCGGGGGCTGGGCCCGTTAATCACTGGGTCTCGTTATGTCCCTTGTGCATATACATACACACGTGTGTGTATGTGTGTGTGTGTGTGTGTGTGAGTATATGTTTGTGTGTGTGTGAGAGAGAGAGAGAGAGAGAGAGAGAGAGAGAGAGAGAGAGAGAGAGAGGCATTTATATAACATTATAAGTTCTTTCGTGGTATTATTCCTGTCACAGCTGTAACATTTTGGAAAGAGATCAGCGGTGCATTTCCCTGCTAACGCGACCGTTCACGCGTTGAGCGGATAACTCCTTCCTCACCTACCAGCGGCGGCGTTCGAGCCCTCCGTCGCTTGCCGCTGCAAAGTCGTGGGAAGGTATCGTGGGAACTCGACGAAGTGACCTGCAACCTCGGTCCCTTCTCAGACCTGCCGGGCGAGGGGCGGGGCGGCGACCTGCTCACGACACGGCCTTCCCCCCCTCCCCCTTTCTTTGCACACACACACACACACACACACACACACACACACACACACACACACACACACACACACACACACACACACACACACACACACACACACACACACACACACACACACACACGCAGAAACACAAGTAATCTAATAGACAGATACACTGATCTTCACATTTCTGGTGATATTCTCCCTCTTCCCTTTCTCTTCCCCTTCATCTCTTCCCTCCCTTCGCCTTTCCTTTCCTTCTCTCCGAAACCTGGCTTTTGAACTCACAAATCAGCAACGAACTCCGCGCCGCACCTTGGCATTGTAGCTTTAAGTTACAGGTGTAAGTGACGTTACGCATGAGAAATCAGGTTAGGGCTATTGGGTGTAACGCTTTCAGATATCTCCTTTGTTAATTAAATAACTGGATGCGTGTGTGTTCGTGTGTGTGTGTGTGTGTGTGTGTGTGTGTGTGTGTGTGTGTGTGTGTGTGTGTGTGTGTGTGTGTGTGTGTGTGTGTGTGTGTGTGTGTGTGTGTGTGTGTGATGTGAGTGAGTGAGTGAGTGAGTGAGTGAGTGAGTGAGTGAGTGAGTGAGTGAGTGAGTGAGTGAGTGAGTGAGTGAGTGAGTGAGTGAATGAGTGTCTGCGTGTGTGTCTATTTGCGTGTGTACGTGTGTATGTTTGTATGTATGTGTTTATGACCGCTCCTTTGTCTGCGCGCTTGAGAATCCGTTCACGTGAAAATGTGTGTACCCGCTCCTGGCGCTTGTGTGGCCGCACGTCAGGAGGCGGAGGCAACCAAGAAGCAACCAACCGCCTGGGTCGCCTTTCGGGTTGTTGCGGCTGCGACCTGGACGAGGCTCTCTTCCTCTCGGTGAGTCGTGCCTACGACTCACCGAGCCGTACGAGACTCCTTGCAAGAACACAAAGACGCTACGTGAGGAAGGGCACAGGAAGGTGAGACGCGCCCTCGGGGTGAGGACGACACCGCACTCGAGAAAATTCCGGACAGCGAACATCCCGAGAGGCCACGCGGTCGGGCGGCTTGCGGGACGGAACGTAGAGCCGATCGAATGCGAGGCAGAAGAAGTATGCGATGGGCAGCAGCAGGAAGCAAATGAAGGGAATTCCGATGGTATGTACTCTGGCATCGTCGGGGGGAAAGGGGGGTGGAGGTGGCGGGTTAGGGGAGGGGAGGGGGGGGGTGAACGACTCGGGGAAAGGTAACAAAAGGGAATAACAATCATCTTTCATCCAAGTTTTAATACTGAGAACTGATGGTGATAAACGTTTAGATTCTTTGAGGGCGAGGAGGGTTGGCAGGATCAGTAAAATAATCAACCATCTTTGGGGTAATGAAAAGAGAGAGAGAGGGGAGGGGAGGGGGAGGGGAACGGAGGAAGAAAGGGAGAAAGAAAGAGGGATGGTGAAATGAATAAACGAATAAACTAACAAAGAAACGAAATAAAGAAAGGGAGGGTGATAGAAATAAGGAAATAAAGAGAGGGAAAAAGACAGAAGAAACAAGGGAGAGAGATGATTTGAAGATATGGAGGAAAAAGAAGATAGAAAAAAAAACAATAAAAAGCAAGGGAGAGAGAGCATTTGAAGATATGGAGGAAAAAGAAGGACCAGCATCTTGCGCGTGAAACGGACGCCGTCGAACCTGCTTAAGGGCCAAGCTTGCCCGCGCTTTGGTTGTCGTCCTTGGGGAATGTCCGGCACCCTCCCGGACGGCCGGGCGGCTCGCTTCCACCCAAACGTACCCTGGACACGCTAAAAGGACCGGGTGCTGGTCCAGGTCCATGTACCACAAAGTACATCTCGGGACTCTATCCGAACAAAGGGATCGACCCGCTTCTCGGGCCGAGCGCACGGAGGCGGAGTTCAGTGTCAGGAATTTGTAACTCGCTACAAGAGGCTCGGGAAAAGCCTTTCTGCACGCACTGAATATTCGACCGAGCTTGTGACTCCCACCTACACGCTGTTTTCCCCGATTCCCCATAGCCTTCGATTCGGTCAGAGAGCCAATCTAGCTGCGGGGTCGTTTATCGCGCGAGGGATCGGAGGTCTCGCCATGACTCCGCTGCTCGTGGGTCGTGTGAGCCCGCCCATCCGCCCGCTTATCGCAGCAATTCGTGCATACGGTGATCTTGATGGCCGGGCTGCTCCGGTGCCCGCCGGCCCTACAGCGTCGCCGCGACTGGGGAGAGGGAGAGGCGCTCGTAAGGACCAAGGAAGACGGACTTATTGCTCACTCACACGCGCCACGCAGACACCTCCTTTGCGCGAGGTTCCCCTTTTTCTTTCTTTCTCCTTATTTCGGTCTCTTTATCCGCCGGCCGATGTGGGGGAGAATGAAACGCGTTGCCGAAAAGGCAGGAGGCCCCAAGCGTTAGTAGGCGACGGCGTGGAGGAAAGAAAAGCGAGACCGACAGAAGGAAGTGAATTGTGGCGAGCGTGAGAGCATACACAACGCCTCAGGAACACAGGTGGTTGCGGTTGACTTAAGGGCCTGTGGAAGGGAATGATTCCGAGTGCAACGGCGGGGAATCAGCGGATGCTATTGAAGCTGATTGTAGAGATGGCTTAGGGGGAGGTCCCGGTGATGGTGGAAGAGCGAAGAGGTGGAGGTGAGGAAGGGGGAGGAGAGAGGGAGGGAACGAAGGAGGGGGGTGGGAGGTCGTGAACCCGGACGTGGGCCTGCTAGCGCCGTCTCCTCCTCCTCCTCCTCCTCCTCCTCCTCCTCTGCCACCACCTTCACTACAACCACTCCCCCATTTTTTCACCCTTCGTTTTTGACTACTCAGGAAGTTAGAAATATATATTTGGTGATTTCTTTCTACCTTTTTTCCCCTCATCTAGCCTCACTTTCGGTTCCCACCTCATGCTTCCCAACGCGCATATCCTCTGTTCCCTACCAGTCTGCCATTGTCATCTTAACACACGCTAGAGTATCTTTATCCTCGCAACAAGCGCCTGTTCACCGCCGCACCTAAACTTATCCTTTCATCTCCTCTCTTGTTTCACATGAAGAGCCTTTCTATCCAAACAACCAATGCTGTTTTCCTCCTCCTCGTCCTCCTCCTCCTCCTTCTCCTCCTCCAGCTTCTCCTCCTCCTCTTCCTTCTCCTGCTTCGTCTCCTCATCCAGATTTTCCTGCTTCTCCCTTTTTCCTCTTTTTTCTTTTTCTTCTTCTCCTTCTTCTTCTACTTCCCCTATTCCTTTTCCTTCTTCTTATAATATTATTATCATTATCATTATTATTATTATCCTCCCCTCCTCCTCCTCCTCCTCCCCTCCTCCTCCTCCTCCTCCTCCTCCTCCTCCTCCTCCTCCTCCTCCTTCTCCTCCTTTCCATCCTCTTCCTTTTCATCTTCCTCCTTATTATCATTATTATTATTATTATTATTATTATTATTATTATTATTATTATTATTATTATTATTATTATTATTATTATTATCCTCCTCTCTCCCTCCTCCTCCTCCTCTTCTTCCTCCTCCTCTCCTCCTCCTCCTCCTCCTCCTCCTCCTCCTCCTCCTCCTCCTCCTCCTCCTCCTCCTCCTCCTCCTCCTCCTCCATCCTTCGCCGCGCCCTCTCTTCCCTTGTTTCATATTCATGCCACACTGACATGAGTTGTAGTCTCCCTCCAGGCAAGGGTCAACCATGTGTAGCATGAATAGGGCGGATTCTCAAAAAGACTGCTGAACTGAACAACGAATACTCGGTTTCTTTACAATTCGAAACCTGATGAAAAAGTCTCGGGCATTTTCGAAACCTTGACTGAAATCACAAAATGGTTTCACTAAGCTTCACTCTGCATATCTATTACGTTCCCAAAGCGCTGAGAGAACCCAGCAATCAAAATCACATTCATAATAAAACGGAAACCACTCACAGGCACGCAAATAAATCAGTGTAAAATCCTGTTTGACTGTGATATCAGAGCTTCTATCCGGAAGTCTGAAAAAGAAAGCCGAGTCTGGTTTGTGTCACTGAAAATCCGATCCCCCATGAAAGGCCAAGTGCCCTCCATCTTAGCCTCATGACCCCTGTGTTCAGTGGCGCCTCTGGAACTTGTCACTGCGCTGTGTCTCTCTGGTGTATCTCACTGGTCACCGATAAATATACCCACGTGAGTCCGAACTTCTTTACATTAGGTGTGACGGAGTTGCCTTTGGTTTCTTTGGTGAATGCCGACCTCTTACTAATTGCATTCTATTACCACGCCGCCGAAGAGAATGAGGTGCTGATGTTATATATCGTGGTCAGAACCGAATTCAATTCTATACCATTATCTATGATGTCTGCGTCATAACCCAGTCTTGCGGATGGGTCTAATTCTTTCCCATGATCCTAATCCTTGCCACACTCTCGCCGCCCTCGGCCCCAGGGTTCGTAAAGTCATCATAACTCCGCCCAATCAACCGCCCTCATCTACCCGAGGCTCCGGCCACACGATCGCCCGAGGGCCCTCGCTCGGCCTACGCCTAAAAGCGCCTACATCATCGCACCTCCGCCCTGGCCAGGCCCTAAGTGTACCTGTCAAGTCCGTGGTTGTAGCGTAGAGGTACCTGCTCATCTGGCCTCATGCTGAGTTTCACTTGACTGAATATGAAAGTGCAGGTTCTTTTCCTCAGGATTAGGCCTAAACACCGGTTAGGACTTATTTCAGACGTTCCATTAAGCTTGATAAAGCGATGTTTTAACCCTTGTAAAAGATCAGAACAAAGTGAAAGAAAGGACATCTAAGGAAAATTCAGTATCAAATTGTGCGAGATAATAAGGATAGGACAGGAAAAGCCAGACATTTTGAAGGATCGTCATTAGGATATTCCCTAGGGGCTAATGCGCTGTGTGTTTCGGGGACTCGGCTGTAAGGGGAAAGGAGGCGGGGAACAGAAATACTAACTGCGTGACACCCGACAAACAAACAAAATCGCAGACCTCTTTAATGACCTGTCTTCAGTATCATACAAATTACACACATGCATCCCTGTTCTACTCCTTGCCGCTTGCTTCGAGCAGTGTTTAATGGCCATGAGCACCTCATTTACCGCGGCGGGCCTTGCCTTCCCTTCGTTACCGCGCCCGGCTTGCTTACGTGCGAAACCCCTTGTTGCCGGCCCGTGCTTGCCCGAGTCGGCTGCACCTACAACGTTCTCACATGCGCATCACGTACTGCGCAACGACCACGTCCCGGATGGAGTGACGGAGTTATCGTTACGTCATGGCGCATCTTGTTATGAATAGTGAATGAAAAGGTAAAAGACTTGAACTCTGTCCTCTTGCCGGAAAGGATTTCGTTATCCCAACCCACGGAATGAATCTCTCTGTCGTTAAAACCCCTTCTTGTTTCAGTGTTCGTCTGCAGTATAGTGGCTCGCAGGCGGTATTCATGCAAGGATGCTCTGCGACACGTGCATGGCTTGGAATGTTAGAATTTGATATTGTTAAGACATTACTCCTGTGCATGCTTACAAATGCTATGATTGCGTCGGCAAAATAGATTTGCCCATTCAGATATATGTGGCAATTTAAAGCAGTTTATGCTTCTTTTATGCGTGCTTACTTTATTTAAACATTGCAGTATGCAATATGCTTTGCAATCTTGCTAAGGATTTAAACGGAAACTGAAACATATATATACACAACACAATTCAAACACACACGACACGCGCCCTACACTAGTCTTATTATAAGTATTTCCTTGTCTCTCGCCCTCTCACAATTCAAAGAATGGACCAGCCGGAAGTCCTGTAAGAGCCGATGAAAAACACGCAATCAGCCCATCGCCGCCCACTCCCACAGAGCGACATCATCTGAGACATCTCTCCCCTCAGAATTATTTCACCTGGGACATTACCTTTCTAGAAATGACATCATCCGAGACATCACTTCCCGTTGGACGTCACCTAAAGCATGACTTCCAGAAACATCACCACCCGAGAACATCATCTGAGACTTCACCCCCTGAGAACATCACCTTAGACTTCACCCCCTGAGAACATCACCTTACACATCAGCCCCTGAGAACGACATCTCCGCCCACAGCACCCCGCATCTCCTCGCACGCCCTGCAGCAGGAATGGTAAATATTTGCCCTGGGCCGCCTCTCCCGATCCGTCTTCCCGTGTAAGATGCCCGGGGAAGATACGTGGGTATGTGGCGTGTCCGCTTTTCGGTGCCCTTGCTTGGGTGGGTATGCGGCGTGTCCGTTGTGCGGTGCCCCTGCTTGGGTGGTTCGTCTCTCCGACCTGTTCTTTATGGTGGTGGTCCGTTCCGTTAGTTATGGTGTTGTTATTGTTTCCCCACAACACGGATATTACGCTAAAAGTAATACCCGTTTCGTTTAACCGCTGTTTTTTGTTCGTTGCGCTGATAGACTTGGCTTTATCATACCTTGGAGGGTTTAATTTTTGCCCCGTCAGTGCATTTTATGACCGTTAATTGTTGGCATTCAATTTGTTCTACGAGTGGAGTTTCTCTCCTGCCGCTGGTGTTTAAGGATCGTGAGTATAAAGGAAAAGATATTGTTGAAAATGTTTAAGCTGACTTCTTCATTTCGATATCCGGAAATTGTTGCTTTATGCCTTATTTCAGTATAAACGATGTTCCCG
>NC_051389.1:44118884-44128884 GCF_015228065.2 Penaeus monodon
GAGAGAGAGAGAGAGAGAGAGAGAGAGAGAGAGAGAGAGAGAGAGAGAGGAGGAGAGATAGAGAGAGAGAGAGAGAAAGAGAGAGAGAATTAAGAGTATGTCCTGCTCATAATACTCAGCCATGTTACCAATACGGAGAATGCCACTTTAGACGTTAAATTATACATTCTCTCACTTGTATATTTATTCCTTATTTGTTCATGCATTCACAGACAAAGTGCGCCGTGTGTTCTTGTCAGCTCATGTCATTTCCTGTTTATGTAATCAATTCAATCTATTCTACTGTATCATTTTAGCAACATAGTCGTACTAACGATTTAGTCTTCATTCAGCACTAATATTTCAGCGTATGTTACAAATGACATTCTTTCTTTCTCACTGTATGGTTAAGTGAGAAAGAAAGAATGTAACCAAACAAACTGCTTAAACGATGCGCATGGAGAGGCTTGGATAAAATGTATTAAAAAAATGAACATTATGAAAGAATTATTAATTCAAGAAATTAAATAAAATAAAGCATCCAAGATAGAGCGAAGCCTGGACAAGATAAGTTAGAAAAAGGAACTTGGCGAAGGAAACAATCAGAATCGTGTTTTGTGGTATGGCTGCCCACAAGGACGGATGGTCATGGAAACGAAAGAAAACGAAAATGAAGAAAATGGGAAAACGGGAGAATGGATGAGTGAAAAGGCGAGCCAAGTAGAAAGAGAACTTATAAATGGGCGAGAGAGAAGATAAAAAAAATGAACAACGGGACAAGAAAGGAAGGAAGAAGAAAAGGGAAGTAAACCCAGGAAGCAAGGAAGCATGGAAGTTGAAGAACACGGGCTGAACAATGAACAAAGCCACATTCTCAGCCGGTGACGTCAGAGGCGGGACCAGACCCGCCCCCTCACCTTATATGACTGTGGTGTTGAGCACGCCCGAAACTCACATACACACTACGTTACATATACGGTCAGAGCCGCCACCATCCACCTGCTTGGACGGACCCGCCGCCGGATATGGCCGGATAAACGGGCTTCGAGGAAAAAAGCAGATTGGTTTGGCAACTTGATGAGGTTGTTACATTGGGTGGCAGATGTACTTCGGCGGCCGGCGCTCGCTCGGCACAGCAGACGGGCGGCCCAACGGGCGCATTCCCCGCTGATCATGCGAGAACAAGGAACCTTGCGAAAAAAAAAGAAGAAAGAGAGGCTAAAGAAATACGACGCGGCCTTGTCCATATAGGGCCTCGCTAAGAAACTTAGGCCATAGGACTGGAAGTCGTTCTCTCTCTCTCTCTCTCTCTCTCTCTCTCTCTCTCTCTCTCTCTCTCTCTCTCTCTCTCTCTCTCTCTCTCTCTCTCTTCTCTCTCTCTCTCTCTCTTTCTCTTTCTCTTTCTCTCTCTCTCTCTCTCTCGCTCTAAATATATATGTATATCTTTATATACATATGAATGTATATGCATATATATATATATATATATATATATATATATATATATATATATATATATATATATATATGTACATACATCCACACGCAACAAACAAACAAAACAAACAAACAAACAAACACACGCACACACACACTCACACACACACACACACACACACACACACACACACACACACACACACACACACACACACAACACACACACACACACACAAACACACACACACATATATATATATATACATATATATATAAATACATATATATATATATATTTTATATATATTATATATATATATATATATATATATATATATATACATATACTTATATATATATGAGTCTGCTTAACAAGCTAAGAAACGTACTGTCAAACAATATATCTGAGTATTTCTCTCCCCTTCGCTCTGTCTGCGGAGTGTTTGTTTACTGCGCCAGGCGATGAGAGGGGGGAGGGGGCCAGTTTAAATGACGTCACAACACACCAATATTCAAGTGCCCTCCTCTCAGGTCCTGGATGATAATGTCTCACAGAATCTTAATCTGTTCCTCCGAATTACATTCCTCTGCTGCCACTCCCAGAAGCAGGTCTCGCTCATAGTGTTCATAGCAGCTGCTGTGAGCTTGTCAGTCACCCAGGAAAGAGAAAAGAAAAGAAATATCTACTCAGTTAGCGGTAAAGGTGTTCTTGCTGTCATGGGGTCACCGCTCACTGCTCGAGTGAGTCACCGCTTATATATACACACGCACACCAGACTTGACCACACAGAGAGAGAGATGAGAGAGAGAGAGAGAAAGAGAGAGAGAGAGAGAGAGAGAGAGAGAGAGAGAGGAGGGAGAGAGAGAGAGAGGAGAGGAGAGAGAGAGAGAGAGAGAGAGGAGAGAGAGAGAGAGAGGAGAGAGAGAGAGGAGAGAGAAAGAGAGAGAGAGAGAGGAGAGAGGAAGAGAGAGAAGGGGAGAGAGCGAGAGAGAGAGAGAAGAGAGAGAAGAGAGAAGAGAGAAGAGAAGAGACAGAGAGAGACGGACAGAGAGAGAGAGAAGACATACAGACAGACAAACATAAAGGCAAAGAGAGGGAACGAAGAAAAGAAAAAAAAACAAATCAAGAGATTCTCGTTGTTGCTTAATATATAATAATTGTTCACACACGTTTCTGCCTCTGTAATACTCCTTTACTATTTCCCACACCACAAAAACGAAAAGAAAAAATCCCTACACTGGGTCACTCCCCTCCAACCAACACTCATCGCCCCGATCTCGAAGTACTAAGAGGTTCTCCTAGCAACAGACGTCCCAAGAAGAAGGTTCGGAAAATAATCACACGCCAGCTCCATCCCCGCGGCGCCTCGCACGGCCTAGCGGTAAAGGAGCTGGGTCATGAGTCTTCGAAAGCGGGGAAAAAGTAATAATACGCAAAAAAGGAAATTGCTGGTGATGTGCCAAGCAGAACCATTAAATAAGAGCCTCGTGACTAATGAAGTGTACTTTTTTTTTTTTTTTTTTTTTTTACAAAGTTCCCATGTCTATTACTGATTCGATAAGGAGTTCTAACTGTATATCCGCCGTTGGCTCTCGCATGACTATTTTTTTCCTCTCTCTCTCTCTCTCTCTCTCTCTCTCTCTCTCTCTCTCTCTCTCTCTCTCTCTCTCTCACTCACTCACTCACTCACTCACTCACTCACTCACTCACTCACTCACTCACTTCTCTCTCCTCTCTCTCTCTCTCTCTCTCTCTCTCTCTCTCTCTCTCTCTCTCTCTCTCTCTCTCTCTCTCTCTTTATTTCCCTGCTCTACCCTGAGACGTAGCAGCGTGGACGTAAGGTGGGTGGGAAGGCGAGTGGGTGGAGTCCATGGCGTAGCTCGTAGGAGTAGATGTCAAGGGTGGGTAGGAGTGGATAAGCAGGGGAGGCCGAGGAGGTGGGTATGGATAAGGCGGCCCTGGACCCACCTGGCCAACAGACCGGTTCATAAGGCTGTCAGGGAGGCCGGCGTTCCGGAAAGCGAGGAGAGGGAGGGTGGGCGGAGGGCTCGGCTTTGAGATGCCTAAGGAACCATGACTTATATCGCGCTGTTGCCTGACGAAGGGGCTGACGGAAAAGGCGTCTCGATAAGCCGAAAGACATGAGAGGTAGGCTGCGACAGAGGATGAGAGGATAAGGGGGTGGGGAAACTTGCGAGGACAGGACAGGGAGGTGCGGTATGGCCCACTAAGGCGGAACATCCGGGATATGGACGTGAGAGGAGGGCGTTGTGTGGCGCAGAGGGTGGAAATGCGTGTGAACGAATGCAATATACTTACATATAAAACATTCATATACATACAATGATATACTCATGAATGCGCGTAGTGACGTACAAGCATACGTTCAAACACAAATTATAAACTCACATGCACGCATACTCATACACACCCGCATACACACACTCACTCACACACGGCCAGAGCTGAGGTAACAGGTGTCATCCCTCCCTCGTTATTGAGGTCGGTTTAATTATAGTAGACACGCGCTCACTGCTCCAGCCCCTCTCTCTGTCGTCTCGTCACGTGACGTCGGAAATCCGTTCGTCGTTTAGTCGTCACGAAATGGAGAACTTTTCGTGCTGTTTGTGATGCCAAGGCAGCTCTTAGATCTTAATTTTACATAAACAAGTAGGATGCACTGCGCACTCAGTGGCCGATAAAAGGCTGGTGACGCCCGTGACGGAGGACGGAGCGAAGGATGCGCGCCGCGCCCCGTGACGGGAAAGAGGAGTTAAATGCCGAGATGTCACAACCCGCAGCCCAGGTTGATGACTTGGGCATCTCTAGGACGGACGAAGCTCAAGAGTGACTCAGCTCGTCGCGATGACGTGGTATGATCTTTAAGGCGTCGTGTGTCCCGGCCATTAAGTATAACTCACGTCCGCGCCGCCCGAGAAGAGAACCTGTAGGCGCCGACAGAGAAGCGTGCGATCGCGCAGATCTCGTATAGCATGTGCACTTAAAATGATAACTTCTCTTACCAGTAATGGAAACAACCAAAAAGTGCCACCGATTCATTGATCGACACCTGCGCACACATGCGACGAACAGGTGCACCACATGGCTAAGGTAATCAAAAAAGGTTATGCTGTAACTCTCGTTACCAGAGAGAAAAAGAAGAAGAAGAAGAAAAAAACTTAATGATTCTGACGTTGACTGAAAAGCTATAATAAGCAACCAACTGTAAAACCAGTACGTGACTGCTAATAAAAGTATGGCGACTTGTTACTATAATAAACCTTTGATGCTCAGCTGCCCCGAGTGACATAATGTATATTCATAATCCATGGCAAAGAGGTTATACTAGGAAATGCTGTTACTATATAAATGACAAGGCTGACTATATTTAGCATCCCGGGCTAATGGGAGGCAAAAATATACCAGAAAAATAACAGAAGCAAAGAGAAAATGAAATAACTAAACGAAGAGCGAGACAGGAAGCGAATGCTGTAGTATGAGTGCGTAACAACAAAAACGCAGCAGCTTGCGCTCGTCGCTGCAGAGAGCGCTAATAATAATATGATTGCCCGCATCACCTGATCAAAGTTTATCACGTGGTTCGAGACAGCAGACGATGCTGCTACGTATCACACATGTATTTAGAGGCGATTCGATGAGTTACGTAACACAGAGAGAGGAAAATAAATCTGATATTGTGCCTTCAGCATATTACAGAATGTTTAACATTATCAGTAAAAGTGGGATTGGCTACGCGTTTACACAAATTCTTACAGAACTTTCGCCTTCTTACGCAGTGAAATTTGGGCTCTGTGAGTGATGTAACTCCCATACTTAGCAGAGGAGAGAGCCAACAGCCTTGACGTCCGCACTTACGCCCACAGACGCCCACGCCCCTGACCAAAACTCTCACCTCGCGCCGCCCACGTTGCCTTATATCTACAGTCGTGCTAGTTGACCTAATTTAAGGCCTGATAATTCTGAAATGTCTGAGATTTTCAATCCCTAGTAGTAAGAGAAGGCAAATTATTATGTTGAATAGTACCAGCGAAACGACGAGTTTGCAATGATGGGCGAAGCATCTGCAACATGAGAATATCCTCTGGCAACATTACTGAAAGCAAGATGCAGCATCACTGTGGATAACAAGATCATGTTGACGTAATGATTGCTACATGGAAATGGACATAATACGGCAACTACTACACATCCCCTGCCTCCCCCATCCCTTCTCCCTTCGGCTTGCCCGCCCTGTGATCTACAGCGCCTACGCCCAAGTTCACACAGCCGAGCCTCCTTCCCCGCGCCCACACCGCGCCCAGGGCCCCGCTGCCACCAGCTGTTGTAGCTCCAGCACCTTTATGGGTGGCTGACTCACCCGCTCCTCCTGCTGAGTCACGGGTTTAAATACTCAACTAAGCAAGGACGGCGAGCGTGAATTCGCGGCCCTTGAGTCTCGCGGGACGTTGAGGATCACGTACGTCGCGCGAACCGGTCAAGGGTGAGTCACCTCGAGGGGGAAGAGGTGCTGATCGAACCCCCTCCCCCGTCCCCCTCCCTCTGGCCCTAAAACAAGGGAGAAAAAAGCCGGGTGGCCATATTAGGCGCAGGGGCGAGAGCGTCGCGGGATTTAATGACCTTCCAATTCCACCGTGAGGTCTGGAAGGTCTGGGGATTATTAGCCTAAATAAGAGGACAATTACAGCGGCTCTAATTGGCTGGGAAGGGACCGGCGTGACCTTGAGGCGTCGCAGGATTCGGCGAGGGCCTGGCGAGGCCGTGCAGAAGGGCACGTGAAGCCTTGTCGCGGGACATGAGGGCGACGGAGTCAAGCCAGTCACACTAACCCTCAGCTGGTCGCCGGGCTCGGAATACAGACCTGCGCTTGTCACGAATAACAGGGCCGGAGGGCATGGGAGATTCCGTGCCCACCGCCGGAGGTCAAGAGCACAGGTCACGAGCGGGGGCAAAGATCAGATGCATGAGAATATCCATGACAAGAGCACAAGTCTGCAAAGTTGCAGAATGTGAATTCCTATTCACTAGTAAAGAGATCGTATATCAGCTGAACTTCAAACATATCCTGATGTTTAAAATTAGTTTGAGACGATGCCAGCCTTACAAACTCACCAGGAAATTACATTCAGAAATAATAAAACTGAGGAACCTCATGTGATCTCTCACCAGCATGACACCTGGCGGTCATAACCGGTCATGAAACGGTCATGAGAATGTCATTTGATCGCTGGAGGAGTCAGCTGATGATTATATTCGGGTTGTTACTCGCATGACATAATACGTGAAAAACACGACGCTCTCTCTACTTGTTTTCCATGATTTTTTTTTTCTCTGATAATGATACTGTACTTGAACTCGAACCTTGGCAACTGTACCTAGAAACCACGAGCATCTAGCAATAAAGGATAAATATTTATAATCAGCACAAAGTTGTCTAGGAGATTTAAATGTAAAAATATGAGTATTTGACAAACTCACCTGTGTCAGACGGCACGTCAATGTAACGCAGCAAAGAGGATGCGAGGCACCTACAGGAGCGCTTGCCACCCCTTCGAAGCCTCATGCTGAGAGAGGAAGTGTGAGCCGCGTCGCAGGTGCGCTCGGACATGGATAACACCTGCAGAGCGACGTTTACACGCGTCCAGTGGAAGAAGCTCTGCCTAGTAACTTCCATGTCGGTATGGATGCCCTACGGGCGAGAGGCAGGTTCTCCGCGCCTGGCCAAGGTCGCTCGTGAGACTGAGCTTCCTTGCCTGCAGATAATGTCTGGAGGCCGCAGGTGACACATGCGTTCGGCCGGCATGCGCGAGATACTGGGAAGACTCCGAACGTTCAGGACAGATGCACCCGAGTTCAGGAGTGGAGACGGCGGTGCGGGTCCCGGTGAAGTGGATGCGAAGGTGTCCTTGTGTGTGCCATACAGGCCAAGAAGAGCTCGGAACGATGAATCTTAGTAACAAACGCCATGAGGGATATGAACTGTCTGAGTCCTGGAGGATTCGTGAAAACGCCGGCCCGCTGGCTCCCAAGGAGAAGTAGCTTACGAGGCAGCAGCTGCGGCGGCACGAGTCTCGCAGGGACGAGGCGGCCGGGCTGAGGCGGAGCGGAGAGCGAGGGGTGGTGGCGGACTCGGCGGCGGCACCTGACTGACTGAGCGAGTGCTGCCCTCCTTCCTCCCTGCGCTCCCTCCTGGCTCCACCCCCGCACCCTCCACCACGGAGGAGGAGGGAATGGGAAGAGGGGAGGAAGAAGGGGGACTGACGTCACCAACACCCTCGTGAGCGGGGGTTGTGTAGGGCAGACAGGTCGCCCGATGTAATTCCACACGAATATGCTAAACACCTTATCCGTATATGAAATTCTTGCCTGGGCTTTCCCGCGGCTGCAGGTAGGCCGACCGACACGCCCCGTGCGTCTCTCGTTAGTCGCCCATGACGACACCCACGACTGTACCACCCGAAGGGCCTCTTATCAGTCATGAAGTGTAATATTACCGTAAAGGCCGACTTTCTAAAGGTGCAGACAGTTAGTCGTAGTTGCAGATGCGATATTACAACCCGATAAAGAAAAAGACCGGCAACCATAATCGAGCTTTAAGACGTATAACGACCATATGCAGACAAATTTCCACTCAGCTTCAGTCTACCAAACTACATAAAAAAAGCTTTTGGCTGCGCTTAAAACCCTTGCATCAGGGCCTTTGCCAAAGACAGCAACGGCATCGCAGATCATGTCTTGCCTGATAATCCGAGGCTTAGCGGAGGCCGTGACGTCTCCCTCAGCCGTGATGGGACTTCGACATCCTTCACCCGAAGAAACTCACGCCCTTCCGAACCCTGACGTCTTTCGCGATGGATCGTATACGGGTTACCGAAGCGATCCGAACCCCCCGCTGACGGAGAGGTATCCTTGTTCCTCGATTCAATAACTTCTCTGGACCGTTTGTGCGGCGAGGAAACTCTCTTTTGGGGCGAAGGAAGCAAAGCAAGGAAGTGGCGGCGGTTAAGGGGATCGTGAGTGGCTATGGTGACTTTTGTATAGCTGTTGTTTTTGTTTACGGTCGTGGCGGAGGAGGAGAGCAGTTGTTGTTGGCTTCCAGCTGCGTCGGAGTTTCTTCCTCTGCAGGGCGCTCTTGTGTATCATGTCACCCTCCTTCCTTCCCTCCCTTCTTCTTCTTCTTCTTCTTCTTCTTCTTCTTCTTCTTCTTCTCCTCCTCCTCCTCTCTCTCTCTCTCTCTCTCTCTCTCTCTCTCTCTCTCTCTCTCTCTCTCTCTCTCTCTCTCTCACTTATTCACTCATTCTCACACACACACACACACACACACACACACACACACACACACACACACACACACACACACACACACACACACACACACGCACACACGCACACACGCACACACGCACACACGCACACACGCACACACGCACACACGCACGCACGCACGCGCGCAAACGCACACTATGCGAGTTTGTATGAGCAGGAATGCGAAAGAGCGTGTATGAACGTATGGTATGTGGGTCTTGATCTTAATGCCCCTTGAATTTGAAATCAGTTTGTGCTTAGCGATGCATAATTCCTCCGTTTCTGGTCGTGTCTGACACTTTTCGGGAATATTTGAGAAGGTAAATGTGTTAGCAGTAAAATAAGTAGAAATTATTGTGATCTACACCTGAAGGAGATGTGTCTCGTGTTTGGGAAAAGAAACTATATCCTGTTCCTTTTCTTTCTTGATCTTTTTTTTCTCAGTTCATTTTTTGTATCACTGTGTCTCTCTGTATGGTCGTCTGTTTGTATGTCTGTCTCTCTGTTTCTCCCTCCCTCTCTCTTTATCCTTCCTCTTTCCCTCTGTTTTCCCTAAATCTCTACATTCCTTCCCTCTTTCTGCCTCCCTGTTCCTCTACCCCACCCGTTAGCCCTCTCCCTCCCTCCCTCCCTCCCTTTCTCTTTTAATTATCCTCCTTCACTTCCCTGTCCCCATATCTCTCTTTCCTCATACCATTATCTCCCGTTAAAAACCTTCCTGGTCCTCGTCCTCCCCCCTTTCCCCCGCCCCCCGGCACACAGGATGTACCTGCTGTGTCAGCTGGCCCATTTAGAGGCGGAGACTTCCATATTGGGGTGCGGTTCTGCGCTGGAACCTACAGGTGGTGCTACACTGCTGGGGAAAGGGGGGTGTAGCCTGTAGTTTACCTGTTGAGAGTATCTCTGGGTGTGGCTCAGACTTGTCTTGGTATTCGTAATTATAAATATTTTTTGTTTTCCAGATCAGGGTGTCTACTGCCATTTTTTTTATATAAATATTTCTCGTTTTATTCAGAGGCGCAAGAGACTAAGTTCATATGTGCGGACACGGTCCAGTGACACTCTTAAATGCACGGTCATTCGTTCCCATCATTTTATCTTATACATTAGTTCAAAAGATTACCAAGATACTTTAAATAAATATCAGTAAGGCAAATATGACATCCTCGCGACCTGTTTTTCATACTGAATACTGGAGCTCAACGAGTTCAAAACTTCAAGTTTATGAACATCAAAGCCAGACAGACCCAATGCTTT
>NC_051389.1:44133884-44138884 GCF_015228065.2 Penaeus monodon
AAAAGGAAGGAGAGGAGAGGGAAGAGAGGGATAAGAAAGGGAGAGAGGAGAAAAATGGAAGAAAAAGCAAGGAGAGAAGAGGAGGTACGAGAAGAGATGAGAGAAACGGGAGGAACAGGAGAGGGGGGATGGGAGGAGAGCAGGGGGGAGAGGAAGGGAGTTAGATTGGAGTCGTGGAAATAAAAGAAAAAAAAATGTCGTGATGAGGAGATAGGGAGGGGGAGGGGGAGGGTGTGGTTAAAGAACGCCCGAGTTGAAAAAAAAATCGAAAAAAAACGAGATAAACTGAGGTAGTGGTAGAGTTAGTCATGTTCAAACTTATCTAATTGTTGGAACTGATGCAAGAGGAAGGAAGAGGAAGAAGGAAACAAATAAACGTAGGAAGAGAAGAGGCAAAGAGACAGAAAAATCGAGAATGAAAAGACACAGAGAATCTTAAAGTAATATCGAGAAATTCCGACTGGCAAAAACGTAAATTGAGACAATAAAGAGAGGATATAAATGAAATGAGATGTAAAATAGGACGAAAATAAGCGAATAAGAAAGAAAAACGGGAGTGTGTGAACGAGGAGAGAATAGATAACAGAGAAGACAAAAGTAAAAAATTACAGAGAACGAGAGAGAGAGAGAGAGAGAGAGAGAGAGAGAGAGAGAGAGAGAGAGAGAGAGAGAGAGAGAGAGAGAGAGAGAGAGAGAGAGAGAGAGAGAGAGAGAGAGAACGAGTTAGATGGATAGGCACAGAAAGAGGAGGGACGAGAGAGAAAAAGATAGGTAAACATGAATAGTTGGATAGATGGATGGATAGATAGATAAGAGAGAGAGAGAGAGAGAGAGAGAGAGAGAGAGAGGGAGACGAGAGAAGAGAGAGAGAGAGAGAGAGAGATGAGAGAGGAGAGAGAGAGAGAGAGAGAGAGAGAGAGAGAGAGAGAGAGAGAGAGAGAGAGAGAGAGAGAGAGAGAGAGAGGAAAGAGAGGAGGATGGAAGGGAGGAGGAGGGAGGGGGGACGTGGTAGGAGGTCAGTGCTCCAGGATGCAGAGATGAGCTATAGCGAGGGAAGAGCCACCAGACCCTCTCCTCCTCATCCTCCTCTTCCTCCTTCTCCTTCCCTTCATCCTCTTCCAATTCATGTCCTTCGTCTTCCTTCCCCCTTTTCTTCTACTTCTATTTTTTTCTTTCTCCTCCTCCTCTTCCTTCTTCTCTACTTCTTTTTTCTCCTAATATTCTTCGTCTTTCTCCCCTTCTTCCTCTTCCAATTCCTTACTTCTTTCCTTCCTTCCTTCTTCCTCCTCTCCTCCTCCTCCTCCTCCTCCTCCTCCTCCTCCTCCTCCTCCTCCTCCTCCTCCTCCACCTCCACCATCATCTCTTCTTCCTCCCTCTCCTCCTCCTCCTCCTCCTCCTCCTCCTCCTCCTCCGCCACCTCTTCCTCCACTCTCCGGAATCCCGCCCCTGACTCCGGCCTGGAATTCCGCAGCCCCGGCCGCCCCCACGAGTGGCTTGGGGGTCGAGGACGAGCTCTAATTGCACTCACCCGCGCCTGCTTCGTGGCCCTCGCAGTTTTCACCGCGAGAAACCGCTACTTCCGTTTCCAGGCCGAGGAGGTGGTGGAGGGAGATGGAGGTGGAGGGAGGAGGAGGAGGTGGAGGGAGGAGGAGTAGGAAGTGGAGGGAGGAGGAGAAGGAAGTGGAGGGAGGAGGAGGAGGTGGAGGGAGGAGGAGGAGGTGGAGAGAAGAAGAGAAGGAAGTGGAGGGGAGGAGAAGAGAGGTGGAGGAGGAGGAGGAGGAGGAGGAGGAGGAGAGAGGAGGAGGAGGAGGGAAGAGGAGGAGGAGGAGGAGGAGGAGGAGGAGGAGGAGGAGGAGGAGGGGAGGAGGAGGAGGGAGGAGAGGAGAGAGAAGAGGAGGAGGAGGAGGAAGAGGAGGAGGAGGAGGAGGAGGAGAGGAGGAGGAGGAGGAGGAGGAGGAGGAGGAGGAGGAGGAGGAGGAGGAGGAGGAGGAGGAGGAGGAGGAGGAGGAGGAGGAGAAGGAGAGGAGAGGTGAAGGAGGAGGAGGGGTAATGGTGGAAACAGATGAAAAGGATGCGAGATGAAGGTTAAGATGTGGATGTGGAGGAGGAAGACGTGGTGGCGGTGGAGGAGGAGGAGGAAGTTAAGACAGAGAGGGAGATGGAGGCGAAAGTGAAGGCAGAGAACGGGGAGGGCGATGACGACGGCGAAGAGGAGGAAGGGGAAGAAGAGATGGAAAAAGAAGAAGTAGACGCGAAGAAGTAAGAATGAAAATAAATAAATAAATAAATAAACAGAGGAGTTGAAATGAGTGTAGAAAAGGGATGCGAGGAGGAGGAGGAGGAGGAAGAGAAAGAAAAAGAGGTGGAGCGAAGACTTCACGGGCGGCAACAACCAATGAAGGGAGTGGAGGAGGAGGGGAGGGAGGGAGGGAGGGAGGGAGGGAGGGAGGAGTATCACCCCCCCCTCCCCAACTCCATGACTCCCCTTCTCCCCCCCCCCCCACACACACCTCAGCTTCCATAGCACCTGCTCGCTGTAACAAACTACAGGCAAAAAACGAAGAGATATCTTGTTCTTCTTTTCTAAATTATGTTGCCGGACACGTGGGTCGTGTCATTTGCTTGTTTTTCGCTTTAAATCTTTTCGGTTTCATTCTTTTTTTTGTTGATGTTTCTGTTGTTATTGTTATAATCCTTATTATTATTGTCAATACTATTACTATTATTATTGTTGTTGTTGTTATTACTATTATTATAAATATCATTGCTATGATTATAATGATAGTGATATGAGAATTATAGCAATGATGGTAATGATAATGGTAATATTACTTATTCTTAATACCATCATTGCTTTTATTATTCTCATTTTCATTATCAGTATCAGTATCATCATAATCATACTTATCAGAATCATTATCATCATTACTATTATTATCATTTCTGTTATAATTATTATTAAATTTAAAAGTAGTAGTAACATTTTTTAAATATCTTTATTATCATTACATGACCATCAGCATGATTTCACATTATTCTTACTATCTTCCTTCATTTCCCCGATTCTAGCTTGTGAGGGATGCATGTGTATCTCAGCACGTACACATTACAAATGCCTATAATGCTATCAGTTGTGTTCTTTTCGTTGGCAGAAAACCATACATTTTCTGTCATGAGTTGTGTCTCAAAATACGCAGAGTTAAAAAAACAGTTTGTTGAACAAAATGTTATCTGAAATATGCAAATACAATTCAGATTTTACCTTCATTACCATGAAGGCTTGATGTTTTTTGTCATGTTCTTTCTAGAACAATTTACAAAAGAAATTGAAATCTTCATATTTTAAGGATGCCTCGTGAAAGAAAACGGCTATGAAATAACACCTTCAGGGATAAACTATAGTATTTCCTTTTCCATTTTTTTCTGTGCTACGAACTCTAGTTTAGAGTATAGTAAAACACAGTTTACGTAATCACTCCAAATGTCAATTCTAAAAACTTTAATGAAATATGTCGTATATATCTCCAAGTTACATATACAAAAGATATAACCAGATCAAATAAAGCCACGGTACATGTTATAGAGTAGAGAGTCATCATAAATTGTGACATACCTGTTAACCCTGCAATGTAGTCATGTTAATACGAGTCGGGTACTGGGCACAGAAAGAACATCATACGTTTCACAAGGTTATTTTATGCATGCTGGCTTATCTAAAAACAATACACAATCACGTAATCGTAGTCTAAACAACACAAGCGTAAACACATGCAATAAGCAATATAACCTTACCACAGGATTCAAGCACAATTTACGGCATTCAGTCTACTACTCATGTGCAAATCGATTCCTGCGACAAATAGTCATGCAAAATACCTAGTTGAGTTTATATAGTTTAATTAATTTTCTTGGATGCTAAAAACCGACAATTACTATAAATTGCTCAAGTTTTACGAATTCTACTAACAAGAGATAAGCACGTCTATGGACAACTTGACAGATATATATGCTTAACACAGTATTGTATGACAACTTCTACATACGTTCCATTATACCATATTCTTTAACGGAATCTAAGCTACGGGGGTATGGACAATGGCGTTGTATACAAAGAACAGAAGGACAATAAATCAAGATAACCTAATGCGCAGACTTCTTACAGAAAAGACTCTAGTTCTCTGCGTCAAACTCCAAGGTCATGCGTGGAAATATCTCCAAAGAAAACGGTAGTTTTGTTGGATACACTGCGATATATACATTACTTTAAGTGATTACTGTTAAAATATTTC
Organism: Penaeus monodon; assembly: GCF_015228065.2. Lineage (NCBI taxonomy): Eukaryota > Metazoa > Arthropoda > Malacostraca > Decapoda > Penaeidae > Penaeus > Penaeus monodon. The sequence goes on from NC_051389.1 coordinate 44,138,174, forward strand.
TTCTAGCCATGCACTTCATGCATTCTATTATATTAATAGTGCATCTAGTTCACAAAGTCATTCTAAGTGTGCTCCTGAAAGAAAATCAGTAAAGAATATACGTGTGACAAATCAAACAATGAAAACGCTGGAAAAATGTTTGTTTTCCAGAAAAAAATGTAACCACTCTCAAGAACCACATGCTTACGGGAGAAACCCATAACCCCATCAAATAAAGAAAAAATAAACTCCATCCTTTGGCGTGCACAACCAGGGAATGAGGAGCGTGCACACGTGGTCGTGGAAGTATTTTCAAATCGTATTGTGAAACGAAACTCGGCAGAGCTCCCGGTGAGTGTCTCGTCTCGTGTTTATCATCGTTACGTGCCTTTCTCCCCGTGACGCGAAATGCATTGAAAGAAAATGAATGCCCTAAAGGGGAACAGGGCTTGGTTAATTGGAGACGGACCGTCAAAAGGATCACTGCTTCGTCCACTTCAAATACGGTTGCTAAAAATACTCCAGAAGGAGACACTAACCTCTCCCATAGTATGAAACTGTGGTCGTTGAAGGTAGGCACTGTGTGTTGAGGGTTCATCTGTATACAGAATAACGAGACAACAGAGTTAGAACACTGAACAAACGACATGTACATCAGAGAAGGTGACAGTGACAGACAATAAAGGAAAACAATAAAGGCAAACATGAGAAAACGTCGTTGTGTTCACTCCC
>NC_051389.1:44143884-44146384 GCF_015228065.2 Penaeus monodon
ATAATAATAATAATAATAATAATAATAATAATAATAATAATAAAAGAATAATGATGATGATGATGATGATGATGATGATGATGATGATGATGATGATGATGATGATGATGTGATGATGATGATGATGATGATGATGATGATGATGATGATGATAATGGTAATGGTAAAGATAGTGATAATAATAACAACAATAATAACAATAATAATAATAATAACGTCACTATCGACACTATAATAAAACAAACAAAACTGCAGCTGTACAATCCATTTGAGGCTCCGTGAACAAGCCCGTGCTTTAGTGGAGTCAGAGCCCATGGCGGACGCGGGCGGGGGCCGAGGGCGCAGCGGGGGCGACGGGCGGGCGCTAACGAAGGAGACAGGTGCGCGCGTTCAACCAGACCGAGGGCCCCACTCTGCCACGACGAGGACTAAAGTGAGTTACGAGGCACTCAACCTGTAAACCTCGTGCGCTGAGAGTGAGCAACATCGAGTCAACAGCTGCAGTGGGGAGGGAGCTGTAATGCAACCCGGATTTACGAGCGCACTTGTTGGCACAACATAAACACCGCGGATTATCACTTATAAACAATTTCGTTCGGGTGTTCAAGATCCTGTTTCACAGTGCGGTAACGCTGGACAATTCTGCCGTTATGTAGGACAGTAATGCTACAGTAGTATGCGAGAAGACGAAATAAAAAAAAGAGAAAGAAAGAGAGGGGGGGGGAGTCGGACGGAGCCAGGAGAGAGAGAGAGAGAGAGAGAGAGAGAGAGAGAGAGAGAGAGAGAAGAGAGAGAGAGAGAGAGAGACGGAGGCAGAGACAGATAGACAGATAGACAGAGACAGAGACAAAGACAGAGGGTGAGGGAGAGAGAAAGAAAAAAAACTATTTTCCCAGGACATAAATACTCGAAGTACTTAGGAAGTACTTCAAGGGGAAAGAGGAAAGAAATGTACAGAGGAAGCTCAGAAAAGCAAACAAGACTCGAGCACCTCTCAGCGCGTTCAAATATAATGTTCAAATAGAAATGAAGAAGGGGCACGTTTGTCTTCGTCGAAAACATTATACAAGTCGAATACAATGAGACTGTTGATGTTTCGGTCATTGCCCCGTGAAGGCTTTTATGCCCCCCCCCTTCGCCCCGGGTTATCGATGGTCGGCTGAAGGACTGATTTTTATTTCAATATAGGTATTGTCATGTAATTCCTAATGATTAAATGCCGAAAATCGTATTTATGATCCAAGGAAAGTATCGCAGGTTATATCCCGCACCTTGTATAAGTCTCGATGTATGATATCAGTCGATGATGAGACAGCACTAGTGGAAACGAAGAACAGATAGTAAATCGCTCTTCTTCTCGCAGATGCATGAAATTACCAATGCTAAATTTCAGGGAAAGAGATAGAAAGAAAAAAGTATCCCAACCCTCAACTTCCATTTGATGCGAGAGGCCGCCCTTCTACCTCTTAAGAAAGAACTTACCCAATCTCTAACTTCCATAAGGTGTGCGAGGACGCCTCCCCCTACGTCTTAATATGAAATGAACCTTTGCAACATATTCACAAACCCCCTAATAACCCAGAACCGCCTACTTGCAAAAGATGAATCCGCAACCTGGATTTCAAAGGGTTCGTCAGGGTGGAGATGCAACCGTTCAGATCCGGTGGTGACGTCACCGTATTGTTCATGCCCGCCTACTTGTCTGACCAAACACGACCATCTGGCGATATCTGCAAACGAACTGCCGCTCTCGCTATTTTTTCGCATGGCGAACTCCGGGGAAATAAGTGATAATAAAGAAATAAACCAAAAATGCAACTAACGACTAGCCTTATACCGTTCTTTGGCGCCATCTTTTAAGCGATCTGAACTGATGCTAACGGTGATGGCAAGACGCTGGGCAAACAGTACTTATAAAGCCAAGAAAAAAATAAAAGAGCTGCATCTCCCAACTTTTTCCACCCAGAGTGCAAGGCAATTCTAAAAACAAAATGGATTCATTTATATTTACTAGAGTCCGTATATGCACAGATGCGCTTTAAAATTAATCGCATGATATTTCTCACCTCGCAACAATCACACTAATAAGACTATTTATTTTCGTAGTGTATTTCATTTATGCATATCTACGATTCATCTGTTTATGTTTTCTGTGAAATAGGAAATAAAAAAGAGAGTCCTGACCAGATAAGTATACAAACCAGGCAACCTTTCTTACACAAGCAAGCCAAGACTTATGCTCATTACTGTACGTTAGTCAAGAACATGCTCGGGTATAAAACCTGCAGCTAAGTAAGGGCGACTGAAGCGTACGTCACTGTTACATATCATGCGTGACAGGCAGGGCCGCTTTTTACTACAACATGACCCACATCAGCAGGGTTATGAGGCGAAGCTGCTGGTCACTTGCCTGCGATTGGCCTTCGCGTGGGGAGGAAAGTTTCATTAGTAGGAAAGAAAGATTTTTCATAAACATTGCATCTTAAAAACAGATAATCTT
>NC_051389.1:44168884-44183884 GCF_015228065.2 Penaeus monodon
TCTACCCCTCTTCCTCTCCCTCCTTCTACCCCTCTTCCTCTCCCTCCTCCTTCAGCTTCCTCCAGCTAGCGGTTCGGGCGGCTCTTAGTGTCACCGAAGGCGTTGGTGGAAGCAGCGGCTATGAGCAGGAACCCGCCCTCCAGCTTTGGACCGCCGCCCCCCCACCTCGTCCCGGAACCCACCTCGCACTGGAACCCACCCCTTCTCGCTCCGGGATCCACTCCTTTTCTGCCCGGACGGAACCCACCCCTTCTCGCTTCGGAACCCACCTCTTCAGGTTTTCGGAACCCACACCCACCCGCTCTGGACCCATCCCTTCTCCCTCCAGAACCCACCTCTCGCTCTCGTTCCGGAACCCACCCTCTTTCGATTCAGACACCTCCCCCCCTTTCGCCCTCTCCCCCCCTTTCACCCTCAGCCCCCCCTCCTTTTCGCCATCAGCCCCTCCCCCCTTCATCTTTACAATATAGGCTATACTTATTGCAACATAGAAACAGGGAGTGTGTGGAGGGAAGGGGACAACCGTGCAGCATTTCCTTTGCAACAGAAGAGGCATTCGACTCAACGAATTACGGTGATGAGGTCTCGTCTTCGTTTTCTTTGCAGACTATATTTTGGTTTTCTTTTTATTTTAATTTTGTTTTGTTTCCACATGTTTATCCTGTTAATCTTTTCCTTTACAGATACAAATAAGCACGTAGACAAATATGAAGAATAGAGGGAGAGAAAAATTGCATGAACTCACCAGAACCTCAGCACCCTGTGGTTTCTTAACGGTTCTTACCTGTTAAAAAAGAACAAAAAAAAATCATTAGAAAAAGAAAAAAAGAAAATATATATATATATATAATTGTAAAATCGAAGAAAATACTAATAAGATTTAAAATGCGGTTTAAAAAGTATGTATAAAATTGGTAGCATTAATATTTAATTAGATGGAGCATTATTAACCAGGTTTTGACTGATGGAATTTTGACAAGAATATAGATATATTTTTTTGTTGTTATATATACATATTTTTTATGTTATTCGTTTTATTTGGTTTATCATTTTTGGTAGCTTATCTAATATTTTTCATCTCTCTAATTATTTATTTACTTATCTATTTATCTATGTGTTTATTCATTTATTTATTCATTAAATTTCTTCATTTATTTAATTACCTAATTATCTTTTCATTTAAATTTTGAATAAGAATACGCGTCTGAAACAGCAATGGTTATTCTTTTTCAAATAAAAGATAAGACACTGAAAATAAAATTGATGAGATAGACAAATGTATTACTATGGAGAACAGATAATAAAGATCGTGAAAGAGAAAGAAGAAAGATAAGAAGAAGAAGAAAGAGAAGAAGAAGAAGATAAAGAAGAAGAAGAAAAAGAAGAAGAAGAAGATGAAGAAGAAGAAGAAGAAGAAGAAGAAGAAGAAGAAGAAGAAGAAGAAGAAGAAGAAGAAGAAGAAGAAGAAAAAGAAGAAGAAGAAGAAGGAAAAGGAAAAAAAAACATGATGAGGAGAGGTTCGACAAAGAGAAGCACACACGAAAAGGTTAGTATGAAAGACAGAAAAAAATGAAAGGAAGGGGGAGAGAGGATAGGGAGAGACGAGAGGGGAGACGAGGAGAGGCAGAAAGGAGAGGGAGAGAGAAGAGGGAGAGAGGAGAGGCAGAGAGGAGAGGGAGAGACGAGAGGCAGAGAGGAGAGGCAGAGAAGAGAGAAAGAGACGAGAGGGGAGACGAGGAGAGAGAGAGAGGAGAGGCAGAGAGGAGAGGGAGAGAGGAGAGGCAGAGAGGAGAGGCAGAGAGGAGAGAGGGAGAGAGGAGAGGCAGAGAGGAGAGTCATCCTGAGCTAGGAAATGCTTGAGCCCAAAGGAGAGTTAGAGGCTCGAGACTGCCTGATAGTCTCGGTTTCCCGTACGTGACGCAAACCCTGAAATTACTCTTCTCTTCACATTCATTTTGTCTCTGTTTGTTTCTCTGTCTGTCTGTTTGTCTGTGTTTGTGTTTCTGATGTTGTGTTTCTGTCTCTGTTTGTATCTCTCTCTCTCTCTCTCTCTCTCTCTCTCTCTCTCTCTCTCCTCTCTCTCTCTCTCTCTCTCTCGTCTCTCTTCTCTCTCTCTCTCTCTCTCTCTCTCTCTCTCTCTCTCTCTCTCTCTCTCTCTCTCTCTCTCTCTCTCTCTCTCTCTCTCTCTCTCACTCACTCACTCACTCTTCCCTTCCCTCTTCCATCCCTTCTCTCTTTCTCTTTCCCTCTCCTTCCCCCTCCCCCTTTTATTTACCAATCCGAACCTGTATATAAATTCTCGCTTAGGGTTAGAATATAATTTCAATCGTAAATTAAAATTCCAACATGACACTAAACGCAGCGACCTTGGCTACTTTTACGAAGCAGTTAGGCGGAGTTTTAATCATTATCATTATTATCATGAGACGTCTTCTGCGCCTTGTTCTCTTTGTTTTATGTTGTAATTCTTCTTCGTGTTCTTCTTCTTCCTTTTCTTCTTTCTTCTTCTTCTTCTTATTCTTCTTCTTCTTTTCCTTCGTCTTCTTTTTCTTATATTTTCTTCTTCGTGTTCTTGTTCTTCTTTTCCATCTTCTTTCTCTTCTTTTTCTTTTTCTTTTTTTTCTTCTTCTTCTTTTTCTTCTTCTCCTTCTCCATCATCATCATCATCATCATCATCATCATTATCATCATCATCATCGTCATCATCATCATCGTTATTGTTATCATTATCATTATTATCATTATTATTATTATTATTATTTATCATTATCATTATTATCATTATTATTATTATTATTATTTTCATCATTTTTTTCTTCACCTTTTCATCTTTTGTAACTCGAATTTTGTTTCTCTTTTCTACCGCCTCTGACTTCTGCATCCCTTCATTTCTTCCCTTAAGTTTCAAGTTAGGATGACTTACTTTGATATTTTTGTAGTCATTTTCCACAGGAAATTCATCGTCAGTCGATTGGATTTGAGGATGACCGAGCACTGAGACTCCATTTTCGATTATCTTCACAGTCGAAAGTTCCTCACACATTTTACAGCTTCACTTCACGTCATGAATCTGCAGGATCGTCAAGTCATGCTCAACATCTATTTTAGCTCCTTCCTCTTTTTCCTCGTTTCTCTATCCCCTTTCTTTCCTTCTGTCTTTTTTTCATATCTCGCATTTTTTTTTAAGATCTTTGTTTTTATTTTCTTCCCTTCTCCGTCCTCCCAGTTCCCCTTATTCCTTTCTCCACTTCATCTCTTTCCCCTTTGCGTCTCCTCATCCCCTTCCTCCTCCCTTATCCTTCTCTTCCTTCACTCCTCCCCCTATCCCATTTCCCTTTTCCTCTTTTCTCCCTCTTCCTTTCTTCTCCTCCTTCACCCCTACCATTCCCTTCTCTTCCCCGCCCTGTTCCCCCTCCTCCTACTTCCTCGTCTCCTTCCCCGTTCCCTCTCCCTTCTCCACCTTATCCCCTCCCCTTTCCCCCTTCCCCCTAACCCTTCTCCCCTGCTAGTCCCCTCCCCTCTTCCCTCCTTCTCCTCCTCCCTTGTCCTTACTCCACCTCCCTCCCTCCCCCTGCCCCTCCCCTGCCCCTCCCCTGCCCCTCAATCCACTACTGCAACTCGCACCGTCCACTGCCAGGGCCATATATAGCCTTGTCAACTCGAAAGACGCGTTCGATAGTGCCAGAGAGAGAGAGAGACAGTGATTGCGCTCTCGTATCGCTCGGGCTCAACAGTCCAACTTAGGGCAATGCAAGACTGATTTACTTACAACTTTGAAGACGAGGGTGAGGGTGAAGACGAGGTCGAGGGTAAGGATAAAGGTGAGGGTGAAAGCGAGGACGAGGGTGAAGGTGAGAATGAGGGTGAGGGTTGGAGGAATATGGTGAGGGTGAAAACGAAGACGAGGATCAGGGTGACGGAGAAGGCGGGGGTGAGGGAGAGGACGAGGGTGAGGACAAGAAAACAGATTCGAAAGCGAGGACAAGGATTAAGGCGAAACTGAAGCTAAGAGAACGAGGAACGAGCGAGTGAGACCGACAGTGGAGAGCACAGAGCGAGGGCGAGAATGATGGCAAAGTAGCCAGGATGTTGTTGGAAGTTAGATAGCTCGTTTGGCGGGCTATGAAGGGGAGATTGGGAGACGGGACGGCTGACGGGGGGGTGAGGGAGAATCATTCACAACCCGTAGCACCTCCGACGTCTATATAAGGTAATGATCCTCCGATAGGTGTGTAGGGTTGAACTCAGGCGCTATCTCAACAGGAAAAGCCTCTCAGGTTAAGTTAAGGACCATGATGTCCGTGAATACTTAAATATACACCGTCTGATTGTGGGACTTTGCGTGTGAGTGGTTGAGGGAGAGAGGAGGAGATAGATAGATAAATAGATAGATAGATAGATAGATAGATAGATAGATAGATAGATAGATAGATAGATAGGGTGAATGATATATAGATAAGTGGAATGACAAATTGATATATAGGTAGACAGTTAGAAAGATAAGAAGAAAGATGGAAAGATAGAAAAGATATAGAGATTGAGAGATATAGATAGAAGGATTGTACAAATAGATAAGTAGAGAGACAGATAGTTAGAAAGATAGATAAATAGAGAGATAGATAGATACTTAGTTAGCTAAAAAGATGTAGAAAGATGTAGCTAGATAGATAGAAGAGAGAGAGAGAGGCAGACAGAGTGATGAATAGATATAGATAGATATATGGATAGATAGATAGATAGATAAATAAATAGATAAATAGATAGATAGATAGATAGATAGATAGAGAGAGAGAGAGAGAGAGAGAAAGAGAGAGAGAGAGAGAGAGAGAGAGAGAGAGAGAGAGAGAGAGAGAGAGAGAGAGAGGCAGACAGCCAGACAGACAGACAGAAATAAGAAAGAACAGAATAAGAAAGGGAGGAAAATGAAAAGAAAAGAAAACTTAAAGAGGCCATTTCACAAGAGCACTTCTCCCCCAACATAAACGCATGAAAAAGAGAGAGAAAAAAGTGTCCTCTGTTCTCCCCAGCTCTGCATTTGCATCAATGAGCAACACCAGACAAAATTTAGGGGTCAATTATAGCTTTTAATTATGGCTCCCCACAAGACATATGGGGTAAAGATGGGGTGGGAGCTAAAACGCCCCGTTCATAATAAACAGTGATGTATGTCCTAGCTGTGTGGGTAATAATTATGTGGATGTTCTATTTCCTATGAATATGTTGACGCCTTGTTTTCATCATATTTTCGTGATAACGTTTTCAAACTTTCCCTATGTATGGGCACACACACACATATCTATATGTATATGTATATATTGACAGATAGATAAATAAATAGATATAGATATAGATATAGATAGATAGATAGATAGATAGATAAATATTGTTATTTTGTCTGTATGCCTGTCTGCGTGAAGGTAGACAAAAATTCGTTCACATATATTCCAGAATTCCGAAGTAAGCTTGATCTCTCTGCATCTCCGCTTTCTTCAATGAAATTACCCTCTTTTTTAATGCTGTTCCAGAGGTTCTTCTTCTCTGTCCTTCCTCTCATTTTCCAACTTTCTCTTTAATTGCCTTTCACGTCTTTCCTTGACAAGTACACGTGTAAAGAGAGAATCATGGTGTTCTGTCAACTCAGCTGCAACATTTTTTTCAAAGGTTTTCGATAGCGTTGCTAAGGCATCACATCTGTTTTTGTAAAATGCTTGACTTTGGATAATTTGACAGTCCATTTTCACTTTCATTTTTATTCGTAATTAGGAACAGCATTAGTAAAATATATTTTTATCACTTCCCATATCTTAAATGCTGTTTTTTTTTTCTTTTTTTTCTTTTTTGCATTATTACCAGTTGAAATTATTCCCCTAAAACGAAGAAATACTTTGCCTTTAAATACTAAGCAGGACAAGTTTTAATACATTCAGTGCGAGAACATTAAATTATAAGATTACCAAGAAAGCATATATGATTATATCTTCTACATATCACCTAAGATGAAACAAACTATAAATAAAACAATATTCCGGAATATATCTCCAAGTACAGCTGGCAATACAAAAGTTAAGTAAGTTTATTTGCCACCCTGATTACAGTAATTGTACATGGTAAAATAGAAATATAAATCATGGCAATACAAAATAGTTGATTCGCGGCGTTGTTCTTCCGTAGAGTTTATCCGGCCAACGATGACATCACAGTGGCATTTCGCATGTAATTTATAAATGCCATAGACGTGTCTTCTGCCCGATCAGCTGTGATGTGGAGGAATTTAGGCGTGAAATCCCTCTATGTGGTGACCATAAAAGGCCTGAGGTATTTGAATAAGCATCGTTTTAGCATGACGTGTTAATTTGTTTTTCCTGAAGCAGAATTTATCTCTTGGGCGATAGGGTTAACTCTCTCTTTCTTTTCCCGTCTTTCGTCTTCATTTTCTTTATATCTCTCTTTCTTTCCTTCATCCGTGTTCCACTTTCTTGTGCTTTTTTTCTCTCTCTCACTCTTCCCTTTACCAATCTTAGCATTTTTGTATCTCTCTTTTTTCTCGTATCCGTCGTCTCATTTCTCATATGAGTCTTAAATCCCTCTCTCCCCTTTACGAGTCAAAATATCTATTCTTTATTCGCTTTATTTGTTCATTATCTCTCTTTTTCCTCTATCCATCGTTCTCTTTCAGGTGCTTTCCCTTCCCAAAAGTGGATGTGTATGTCCGTAGAATTATCACGTTTTCTGCGCGAACGTCTTTTCCAAAGATTTCTCTCGAGTATCGGCCAGGTGTAATACCAATAATTATCGGCCGCGTAAGATGCAATCACGCATCCCCTCCCCTTTCTCCTCCTCCTTCTCCCCCTTTTCCTCTTTCCACCTCCGTCTCCTCCCTTTTTCCTCCTCCTCCTCCTTCTCCTACATCTCTCCCTTTTCTTTCATCGCTTTTCTCGTTCTTCTACTCCTTTCATTTTCCATCTGCCTTTCCACAGCTTCCTCTTCAGTTTCCTTCTCCCCTCTTTTCTCCTCTTCCTCTTCCTCCTTCGCCTCCTCCTCCTCCTCCTCCTCCTCGTCCTCCTTCTCCTCCTCCTCCTCCCCTTTCTCCTCCTCCTTCTCCTTCACCACCTCCTCCTCCTCATTCCTCTTCTTCTCCCACCTACCTCTTCGTCTTCTTCCTTCCTTCATATCCTCCTCCAGCCCTCCCTCCTCCTCCATCACCTCCACCTCCTCCTCCACCACCTCCACCTCCTCCTCCTCCACCACCTCCACCTCCTCCTCCCTCCCGACCCTAACTCCTACTCAAGTATCGGCCAAGCCATTATCACGAGCTTCTTCTGGTCGCAAATCAGCCGCGGCGATGCCCCCTTGAGCGCCGGAATTTTACAGGAGGTAAGGGGAAGGAGGAACAGAAGAAGGTGGAGGAGAAGAAGGAGAAAAAGAAGAAGAAGAAGTAGAGGAGGAAGAGGAGGAGGAGGAGGTGGAGGAGAAGAAGAGGAAGAGGAGGAGAAGGAGGAGGAGGGGGCGTGGAGTAGAAGAAGAAGAAGAAGAAGAAGAAGAAGAAGAAGAAGAAGAAGAAGAAAAGAAGAAGAAGAAGAAGAAGAAGAGAAGAAGAAGAAGGAGGAGGAGGAGAAAAAGAAGGAGAAGGAGGAGGAGGAGGAGGAACAGGAGGAGGAGGAGCACGAAGAGGAGGAGGAGGAGAAAAAGAAGAAGAAGGAGGAGGAGAAGGGGAGGGGGAGGAAATGAAGGAGAAAATTATGGAAAAAAGAGAGAAGTGAGGAACTTGCAAGGAAAGACAAAAGCAAAGTTATGCAACGTCAAAGGATAAAAGAAGATGGCAGAAAGAGCTAGCAAAAGGGAAAGTAAAAGAAAGGAAAATAAGATCAAACATAGAGAGAGAAAAAAAATCAGGTAAATAAATAAGGAGAGGAAAGACCAAGGAAGAAATGCGGCGATGGAAGCGATAACAAACAAATGAATAAATAAAACGGAAAAGAAACGATAAAGGATAAGATAAAAAAAAAACACACACACAACAACAAAGAACAGAGAAGAGAGGAGAGAGGGAGAAGGAGAGGAGGAGAAGGGGAAGAAAAGGGAGGGGATCAAAATGAGCATAATTCAACAGGCCTTTGAGCCCGGGGAGGGTACGCGCGATAACACTTAATAATATCCCGTGATCACTGGTCTTATCCCGACGATTATGACTGTGGATGCGCCCCGGCCCTTTCGGATAGCTTATGTGGTGTAATAATTATCCCTCTGTTAGAAGCGTTTAGCGGGAATCCCTCCCTTCGCGAGCGACGGAGTGAGGAGGAGAATTTGGTGTTGCCTTTGCAAATGGGGGAGTATGGAGACGGGGGAATTTTTAATAGCAGTGGTGAGATGTTAGCGTGTTTGATCCATATCGTTTAGCGCAAGAAACAAGACGATTTTTTCTTTTCTAATAACAAAATGCTACAACGGAATTTGCGATAAAATACAAGTATTGAAATATGAGAAGCGGACGATAAAGTTACCTCAGATCAGTTACTTGGTAATCTTTCGTAAATTTTGTTAAGTGTTTAGGTTTAGGCTCGTAACTGCTGTACGCGTTTAAGGTCAAACTTGGAATAAATCTCTCTTTTTTATCAAGTATATTTCAACCCTTTTTATTTTTGTCACCTATCATCTTCCGACCTTTTTATTCCCCCCTTCCTAATGTATTTTTCCTTTTCCTTTCACCTCTCTCTTCCTATCACGTCTTCCGCAATGTTTCCCTATCATCTTTCATTTCTTATCGCGTCTGTCTCGACCCCTCTTCCATCTTCTCATCACCACTCCTCTCTCCATCTTTTTGTCATGTCTTTCTCAAAACCTCTTCGCTCTTCCTGTCACCTCTCTTCTTCTTTTTTATCTCTGCCACGCCCATTCTGACATATCTTCCTTTTCCTACCAACTCTATTTTTTATCTTCTTATCACACCTCTTCCCCTTTCCTTTCATATCTTATCTCTTATCTTTCTATCAAGCTTCTTCCCTCTTCTTATCACCTCTCATATCTGATTTTTTATTACGCTTCTGCCTTCCTGCTGTCACCTCTCATTTTATCTCTATATCGCGCTTTTTCTCTCTTATTATCACCTCTCTGTTTTATCTTTCTACCATGTCTAACCCCTATCTTATCACCTCTCACATTTTTTAGCTCACTCCCTCACCTCCTTCATCTTCCTATCACTTCTCATTTATCTTTCTATCACGCTTCTTCCTTCCTCCTATCGCCTCTCATTTTTTCGTCTCTCTGTCACTTCTGCCTCGACGCCCCTTCCCTCCACCTCCTCCTCGTCCGGGTCAGGAGGAGATCAGCTAATCCTCAACCCCTCCCCCCCCTTCCCCGCCCACCCCCCACGCGGCACTCCGTCATCTCACGCCGGAACAAAAGCGGGGAGGGGAAGAGGGGGGGGGAGGGGAGGCACGTTCACCTCAAGCCGCGTGCCAGGAACTCAGCAGGGCCTCCCCTTGGCTCTCTCCTGGGATCCTGTGGAGGAGCTTAGGACTCTCTCTGAGGTCCTGTGGAAGAGTAGGGTAAGGGGTGGGGGAGAAGATAGGAGAGGGAGAAGGGGGAAGGGAAGGTGGGAGGAAGGGAGGGGGGTAGGGGAGGTGGGAGTAGGGGAGGGAAGGAGGGAAGGGATGGGGGAGTGTGATGGCAGGAAAGGGTCCCAGGGTAGGAGAGGATTAGAGGGGGGGGGGGGGGATGAGGGTAGTTCCAGCGTCTACCTCATTACCATAAATATTTGAGCGTAGCCTGAGGTGTTTTTCTAGCCAGGGGATGGAGGAGGAAAAGCCACGCAGATGACACGCCGTGAGGGAGAATGAAGGAGAGAGGGAGAGACGAGGTCAGGTTATAAGGAGGGGAGGTGGATTCAGGTGGCGGGGGAGAGGAGAGGAAGAGGAAGGAGGAGGAGAAGGGGAGAAGGGTGGGGAGGGGGGCTCGAGTGGTGAGGAAGGGAGGAGAAGGGGAGAATGGTTCCGGAGGAGGGGGGGAGGGGGTCTGGAGTGATGATGGAGAGGCTGAAGCAAGGTCTGGGAAGGCGATGAAGAGAGTAAATAAGGTAAAATGTGAAGAATAAGGCAAAGATAAAGAAGTATTAAACGCGTGAAGAATGGACGGAAAGAATAAAGAAAAAGAATAAAAGAAAATAAGAATAGAACAGAGAGAACTAAATCCAAACCAATAAAATACATGATTTAAAAAAACGGCCATATAATCACACCATCTTAAAACACACACACACACTCACACACTTACACACACACACACACACACACACTCACACACACACACACACACACACACACACACACACACACACACACACATATACACACAAAAGGACCTTAAATTCTAAAAAAAAGGTAAAAATAAATAAATAAATAGAATCAATAAAACACGTAAATAAACCGAGGAACGCGAGAATAAAGAAACACACTCAGTAACTAAAATACACAGAACTTGAAGAGAAAAAACAAATTTCCGAATTCTCTCGCCCTGTTCGTCAAAAGTCCCCGTTCAGTGATGCTGCGAGAGGAGGCGGAGGAGAGAAGACGTAGATAGGAAGAGGCATAGATGATGATAAGAATAATTACAATAATAATATTATGATTTTATTATTGTTATTATTATTATTATTATTATTATTATTATTATTATTATTATTATCATTATTACTATTTTATTATTATTATTATTATTATATTTTATTATTATTATTATTATTATTATTATTATTATCATTATTATTATTATTATTATTATTACTATCATTATTATTACTATTTTCATTATTATCATCATTATTATCATCATCATCAATATCATTGTCATTGTGATGGCGACTGTTATTATGATCATTATCATAATTATCATTACTATCACTGTTATTAGTATCACTGGTCCTATTATTATTATTATTATTGAGGATTGAGGGATTGAGGATGGAGAGAAAAAGAGGAGGGGGAGGAAGAGTACAAGAGAAGGGAGGAAGGAGAGAGATATGGAAAAAAGATAGAGAGACGGAGAAACAGCTGTTCCAATAGCTATATTAATCAAGACGGCGTGTTCGCAGAAATGGGCGTGTGGGCGCAGCTGGAAGGCCGCCCCGCCCTGCCCCATAGTACTCCCGACGCCCATCATCCAAAGTGTCCACCCACTGCACCCCCGCCCATGCACCTGAATTCACGCCCATCTGCTGATCAGCCTCTCTTGCAATTTCGTTGCATATCAGCTGATCTCTTCCTCTTACAACTCTATTGTTATTTTGATTGTTCGTTTGTTCGCCCTTGCTATTAATTTCCTCGGATGTGCACTTATTCATTTGATAGTCTATGAATTTCAAGTATTCCTTTATTATTCACGATGATAATAAAAAAAGAATATTAACCCATCTACCTATCCCGGTTTCTAATTTACCAGAGCCAAGTTAATTTCATCTTTTACTGGCAGTGATCAAACGAAGGGAACGCACCATCATCATAAATTCCAGCTCCGTTATCAGTTCGAGAGAGGCTGTCTCTGCACGACTCGCTTCCCTTTCCACGTAAAGAATGCCTGTTAGATCTCCTCTCCTTTGGGAAAAGAAGGGGGGCGTGGAGATGCTTCGAACAGGTTACGGTCTAAAAGAGAAGAAGAAAAAAGGAAAGGAAAAGTAAAGGGAAAAATGATGATTAATTCCTAAGACTCTATCTTTCCTATCGCTCGAGAAAGACGCCGGGGGAGACGTTGATAAATCAGTAATTACGAGATATCCGAAATTAAATCTAGTTCGACCGTGGATCGCCCGTCATTCGCCCTCCGGTCTGTCCGAAGCAGCGAAGCAGTGAGGCAATAAAGCAACGAAGCAAGTAAACTCAAAATTTGAAGAGAAACGAAGGAATTAAAGCAGGAACCGAGGAGTAAGAGAAAGACAGATGAAAAGAATGCGAAGAGGAGAGAAAGATCAAGCTATTCACAGGTAGAGAGAAAGAACAAGATAATCGCTATTTTCCTTATTCGTCTCTTTCGTATCCTCGCTCTTATCTCCACACAGTCAGATACGAAGAAACACATCTCCGAGCTGGAGGGACTCACTCATTAACCCGGCGAGAGAGAGGTTACATGCACCTTGTGTCTGACTCGATTTATGTCTCGTCCCAACAACCGAGGAACAAGGTCTCCATCAAGATGACCTTGAAGGCGACGCGGCTCACACAATGACCTTGTAATGGAGTGACTTAACACGCCGGCCGTCGATGGCAGGCGATCTACAACGGCGCTCCGTAAAAGGCCAGGATGCAGTCAAAGCACTGCGAGAGGGGAGGAGAGAGGGAGTGAGTGAGGGAGGAGGGAGGGAGGGAGGGAGGGGTGGAAGGGGGGGTAGGGAGCGAGAGGTCTGGAGGGAGAAAACAATATAGATAGACTGATAGATAGATAGGTAGATAGATATCGAACAGATATATAAAGAAAGAGAGAGAGAGAGAGAGAAACAGGCAGACAGACAGAGTAGGGAAGCAATACAGCACAGAAGAATAGTAATTATAATCATTACAAAAATAATGAAAATACAGCACACACACACACACACACACACACACACACACACACACACACACACACACACACACACACACACACACACACACACACTACACCGCACGCACACAACCACGCACACACACACACGCATACACACACACACACAACACACACACACTCACACACACAACACCACAACAACACTCAAACACATATTATATATATATTATATATATATATATATATATATATATATAGTTATACATATATATATATACATATATACATGTGTGTGTGTGTGTGTGTGTGTGTGTGTGTGTGTGTGTGTGTGTGTGTGTGTGTGTGTATGTGTGTGTGTGTGTGTGTGTGTGTAATCATATCGCATGTAGCGTATAATAGGACTTGGGGGAGTTTGCAATTCATGCTTTTTGAGCTCATTCCATTTCATACATAAGGGCGTCATCGGCAGTACCGCCACCATCACAATCACCCTTATTCACTCTCATCAAAATCATCTAAATCTCCACCTTCCTCCCCTTCACTCTGCGCCGCAAGAAGAGAGGAAAACGGGAAGTCAATAGCCTGTCAAAGGAGGATCTCAGTGGGAACTCGTGGCGCGGCTTTGACCGCCGCCCATCCTCCCGACGCAGGAACCAGCCGCTCCAGTAATATACGCCGCCCCTGAGGCTACACGCACGCCCGCACGCCCACCCACCCGTCCTCGTGTATCAAAGGCCTCCACGCCTCGCCCGCGCCTATTTAAGGGGGGGGGGAGGGTTAAAAGGAAGAGGGGGAGGGTTAAAAAGGGGAGGGGGAGGTTGGAAAAGAGGGAAAGGTTAAATAGGGGGGGAGGATAACCCGGCAATCACTTTTTCCCCTTTCAGTTTTTACCCCTTTCGAGCATAGAAATTAAAAAAAATTTAGAGTTTTGAAAGATTTACTTAGGGGAGGAGATTTGGTTTGTATGTTTTGAGTATTATTTGTATGATGAGAAACTTTTATGAAATTTTATGTAGTTGTATTTAAACAAAAACGAAAAAGAATTGTTTTGAAATTATATGAGTATATTGAGAAAAAAAAATTAAGGTTTAAAAGAGAAAATGAAAAATGATTTACGGAAAAAAGTGGAGATTTTTAAGACGAGATTTGGCGGGATTAGAGAATTCTAGCCAACAAATGTGCGGTTTGGTTTAGAGAGTAAAGCAAAACAAAAATAAATTTTAAAAATTTTAAATTAAAATTATAATTAAAATATTTTATTTAGAATAAATATATTTTATAATATAATATAATATATATTATAATATATATATATAAATTTAATATATAATATATTATTTATATATATATATATATATTAAAAGAGAAGAGAGAGGGGGGAAGAGAGAGAGAGAGAGAGATGGAAGAGCGAAAAGAGAGAGAGGGGGAAAGGAGGAGGGAGGAGGAAGAGAGGAGGAGGAAGAGAGGTGATTGAGTGATGAGGGGAGTGATTAGGAGTGAGGAGTGACATTTAGTGAGTGGTGGTGAGTGAGTGAGGGAGTGAGTGATTGAGTGAGTGTGAGAGAGAGGAGAGAGAGAGGGTGGGAAGGAGAGAGGAGGAGAGAGAGAGAGAGAGAGGAGAGAGAAAGAAGAGAGAGAGAGAAAAGAAGACAGAGACGACAGACAACAACAGACAGACAGACAGAGGACGAGACAGAGACGGAAGGGTGGGGGGAAACACACAAACATACAGGCAAACAGGCAGGCAGACAGAGAAAGAGAGAAATAAAGAGACAGAGAAGGAAAAAATCTTGAATAAAAGCGTTGAGGAAAAGTACTGCCACGACTTCCTCCGCACCCCCCGGTTTTCCGTGTGCCAGGGAGCTCCCCAGGACAGCGCAGGTCTTGGGTAATGTGATGATTGGATGGTGTGACGGTAGGGCCCCGCCAGAGGGCAGAGGCAGTGCGAAGGCTCGGTGCTTGCGAGGAGTGTTGACGTCGGGATGGCTGCTATTTGTGCAACAGTCACTCGTCATCTCTTCTTGCTTTCGTTCTCTCTCTCCTCCTCCCCCCCTCTCTCTTCTCCTCCTCTCTCTCTTCTCTTCCTCCTCTCTCTCTCTCTCTCCCTCTCTCTCTCTCCTCCTCCTCTCTCTCTCTCTCTCCTCCTCTCCTCTCTCTTTCTTCCTCTCTCTCCTCTTTCCTTTTCCTCTCCTCTTCTCTCTCTCTTTCTTCCTCTCTCTCTTCTCTCTCCCCTTCTCCTCTCTCTCTTCTTCTCTTTCTTCTCCTCTCTTTTCTCTCTTCTCCTCTCTCTATTTCTATTACACTATCTTCGATCTCTATCTATCTATCTCTCTCTCTCTCTACTTCGTTTATTTTCTCTGTTCCACTTTTCTCTGATCTTTTATTTTGGGCCTTTTCTCTTCTCTCCTCTCTCTTCCTCTCTCTCTCTTCTCTCTCTCTCTCTCTCTCTCTCTCTCTCTCTCTCTCTCT